>NC_080742.1:66698398-66743398 GCF_020826845.1 Diceros bicornis minor | reverse complement strand
CATAAATATTTTGGCATAAATATTATTTCCAGTTAGAAATATGAGAAGGAAAACGTCTCTCATGGCATTTTAGTTCAGTCCTGTCAGTTTCATCATCATAGTGACAGTAGAAACAAATATATATTGTACGAGATACTGTCAGAACCTTAGAAAATATTAGTGTCCAGTTCGATGCTGTGATTCAATAGAGTCTTGACTATTGTTTTTCCAAAGGAATATATTTACTGATAATAAGGAGAAAGAGGTGCCTAGAGAGAAATACAAAATATATTATGATAAAACTTAAATTACTTCTCCAAATTTTCTTTTACATGTAGAAGTCAAAGAACTGGCAGATCAGTCCCACTGACAGCCTAACATAAGACTCTCTCTAGCGACTCTCCACTATATATGGCAGAACTTCCTGTTTGACAAAATTACTTGATGACATCTTCAGAAGTTTCTATCTAAAAAAAATTGTCTGCATATAAATATGGATTTACTAACTTGTAAGTGGCCTTTAAAAGATAGAAAGAGGACAGAGATAAATGACAAAGGTGACAACATGAGAAGAGTGAGGGATAAGTTGCTAAATCAAGGAGATGTTAGTGTGACAGACAAAACAATGGTGAAACGTGGCCAGTGCTACCAGTGTATTCCATTTGGATTTGGTCCATGAACTATGATAGACCATATAGCTTGGGTCCGGTGAGAAGCTGCCACTCAAGACTACTCTGTGGCAAGGGGATGCACTGGAGCTCAGACGGACAAAAGAAAAGAAGGAAGGGAGGGAGAAAGGGAAAGGAAGGGAAGGAACAAGGGAATGGGGGAGGAAAAAAATTTTGATAGAAATTTTCAGAAGTAGATAAGAGGGAAGTGGGTGGCAGAAAGGGAAACCAGAGGAAGGTGGGCCAGTTGAATCCACAGCCTCTAGTCTGATCTCAGACCCCAGCTTCATGCCTTATTTATGAGAGCAAACTAGTGACCGTAGCAGCACAGCCTAATTTTAACTCACTTAGTGTTCCAGAAATATTTCTCTTGCATTGAGGTATCAACCTTCTTTACCTGGGTAAGCTTATTTGCCAAAGATTAAAACAAAACAAAACAGGATAAAAACAAACACAAACTTCTCCTTGCCCCTCTGTCTTCCCCTACCATTTCTTCTGGCCACCTCCTCCCTCATTTATTTTCTCTCTCATGGAAAGATCCTGATGGTCACTTACCTTGTGGGGTTGACTGACCTCATTAAGTTAGATTTCCATACATAATTTGGCCCCTATGCAGAGGAAATAAAATAATTGTTAGGTATCCATAGCATAATAACTAAAGGCCTTGCAAATTGTAAAGCTACATTTGTATATTGATCAATGACTAAGAAATGTCCAGTTGAAAAATATAGGAAATATGCTCATTCCAGAGCAAAGTCTATTTAAAGATATATTCTGCAAATTACAATCACAGTCTTTGCTCTAAAATTTAAATATATTAAAAACACGAGCACCTTCAAAGTTGCCTTATCATATTTTACATCTCTGACATAAGTACTATAAATCCACTCTTAAATTTAACGAAAGATTCAAAACCATACTAAATGATCCTTCCCTTTTTTCTTTCCTCCCTTTGTGTGTTTAACTATCTATTGATAGGTCAAATCAATTGATCCATCTATCTAGCCATCTGTTCATCCATTCATATGTCTATTCATCTGTATATTTGTCATCTGATATGCCTAAAATTACTTGATCCAGAACTTAGCAGTGGTCCTTAATATTAAAACTGTTCACTGAGGCTTTTTTTTCTTAAGCATATTACTCATTTAATTTAACAGTAATGAAAAAATACATAGGCTGTTATGAGTTGGTCTGCCTCATTTACAGTAAACTAGGATATGAATATAAGCTTATACTATTTGCTCCAATTATACGTTATGATTGACTATTTGGAAAAATTAATATTTCAACTTAGATCCTACTTGTGATTCAGAATTCTGTGTTCACAAAATACCCATGATTTTGTCTAGTTTTAAACCCATGAAATATTTTCTTAACTCTCCTATATGTTTCTAGATGGAATTTTGTACAGTTAGTAAAAGCAAAATTGAAGAAAAACCTCAAAAGCAAATATGCTGCTATGATGTTATTGAGATGTAAAGTTAAACTCTTGAATTGCGGTAACTAAAAGAAATGCTTATTGGAAAATGTTTTATGAGTTTTGTCTGAGCATATCCAACTTTCACCTTCAACTGAAGCAGTTTAGTTTACAAGTGTACAGAATTCATTAAAATAAGCAAAACATGTGTTTAGTACCAAGAAAGTGAAGACACAAGTTTTTAATACAATTATCTAATCCTCCAGTGATGACTTTCAGAATGACAGTTCCATCTGGAAATCTAAGGCTACATGACAAATGCTATCATCAACAAATGCAGGAACAAGCATACTCTCTTCATTTTTTAGCAATATAATTTCTGATACAAATAGATGTGATTTATAATATATGAAATGTTAAGAAAAAGTTACATTTTAATAGCAAGAAATGATTATATCACCTTTATAAAATAATGATGCCATAAAATGTTGGCAATAAATTACATTTAAAAAATAGATTCAGTGGAATGTCCTTTTAACAGTGATTTTGAGGATTCATCTAACATCTGCCTTGTGGTTATCAGTGCTACAACAGATCTCACTGCATAAATCTTATGTTTTAAGGATATGATCTAATTCATGGCATACTTGTCTCCATATAATAAGACAATGATGATAGACTTTGATATACATGCGTAAACACACACGTGCATAGTTACATGCAGTGGATATATATTTATACACACACATACACACACACACATATATATATATAGAGAGAGAGAGAGAGAGAGATCTCCAATGTGGTATGTGTAGATATACATATATAGATGTAGATATAGATATAGATATTATCTCTGCGTGTCTGCTGGTAGATTTTCATCTAAATTGCTCAATTAAAAACAATTTGTGGTTTTATAATATTATTTAAACTATGTCTTTTATTGTCACTCACCTCAAATAATTTTAACCAATATTTCCTTGAATTATTTGTTTCCCTTTGTTATCTTACCTGCTGTTAATCAGATAATCATTGGGTTATCAAGTTCTACTTTAAAAGAAATCCTTCCAGAAATTTTTCAGATAAGTTAATAGGAAGGCAGGGGGCAAGAAGGATGTTTAACACTCATTCATGTCTTAGCATGAATTAGTTTAATTAACTTCACTGCTAGTGTTGGTATGGAACAAGATAGACTTCAACGCATATTCTTGCAATGGTTATAATAATGAGTTATCATTTATCGACTGCCTATAAAGTTCCAGGCACTGTTCTAAGGGCTAGACATACAGACTTTACCTCCTGTAATCTTCACCTTACTGTTAACAAGGCTAAATGAGTGCTGAGTGCAGGTAGAAAGGAGGGTGCTATAGAACTGGAGGGAGTCACTGTGGTCTGTGGAGTGAACCACGCAGTCCTGGATTCAAACCTGTTTCTGCCACTATTTGCCCCTGTGACCCCAGGGACACATACATTGCCCCAGAACTTTGGCTTCCACATTTGTAAAATGGGAATGGAAATATCTACTGGACAGGGTTGCTGTGAGGATTAAATAAATATATAGCAGGTGCTCAATCATGGTAGGTATTATTGTGGAAGATTGAGAAGGGAAAAACAGTTGCTAAAATGTATATTTACATATAGAATTAAAACGTTTATGAACAAATGGGTAATGTAAGAAGAAAACAGGATTATTTTATTTCTTGTAATGGCCAGTATCTTATTAAGCAAGAAAAAAATGAAGTTATATCTATTACAAGTAAGTTTATCATTCTAACAATCCAAAGTAAGATAATTCATTTGATGTCTTGTCAGTGGAATATTATCTCCTTTTTCATTGTTAGCCAAGCTCATCTGTACTCTCCAATAGCGATGCAGAACAACACACATTTACCTACAATGAGGCTATGCTTTCTTATTGTGGGCTACCTTTAAACATCTAAACCGATGACACAGAAATATGGATCACATTTTGTTACTCTGGTAGTTGGAGTCAAGAAATTGTCGCTTTTATCGAGGTATTTTACCCATATTTAAGAAAAAACAAAAATTTTAGAAAATCTCATTTCTTTCACACTCCAATGTATAGGATCCAATTATTTCAAGTGCCTCTAAGGACAATAAACAGACTAGGCATGTAGGTAATGACTGTATAACTTGCAGAAGTTTGAAAAAGTTATTAGGACAATCTTAAAACTTTTTTCTTTCATGACGCTAAGTAATTTATTGTTTTTGAAGATAAGGACAGGAAGATGTTGAGTGAAACTGACCACTTTGAATTCTAATGCCTGCACCATCACTAAGTTGAAACTGTTGAAAAGCAGCTCTACTCCCAACTCCTAATGCGTCTGTGGCCTCATATATAAAAAGAGAATGATGGTAATGAACTTTTTTAATGGAAAATTTTAAACAGTATTTTCTAGAAGTAAATTTACACAAAAAATAATTTTAAGAGCCACAGAATTTTTTTAAAAGGATAAACACTAATTAGCATTGAAATATATGGCTATTAAGAAAGCAAACATATTTTTAATAATGAAACTATTTTCCTCCATGTAGTATGCTAGTGTGTCTACAGTGACTATCTAGGTAGAAAGTAGGCAAGATGTATATGCTGAATGACACAGAGTTTTTGTACCTGTAATTTGATCAAAGTAATTAGTATAGGCCACATATTATATAGGTGTTTTTGCAACTAGCAACTGTGATAATAACATTTATCCCAAAATGAGAACATGTTGGGTGGATTGTCCACTGACTGCCATATGATATAATGTTTAGTGACAATTCCTTTGAGAGGAATATTTCACAAATTTAAATCTGCCGTTCTAAGTACAACCACTTGTTATAAACTTTGAAAGAGTTGTAAAGCAATCGTCTGAAGTAAAGCAAAAGTTAGCAGTTTTGAGAATATTGTTGCATATTGAAGTATGGGTTTCTAATTCTGTAACGATTTGGGAAATTTAAAAATATGCCTTTAAAGACTGCAGTAGACTTAAATTTAAATATAATTTAAAAAACATTTTTTATGTGTGTTGGTGGTAAATTTCAATGGATTATTAAGCACTCGCACCGTGCTTAGTAGTGCATTTAAATGCAATTCAATTATTTTTCCACAGTGCTTACTATACTATTTTTCAAACTTGTTGACTAGGTTACAATTTGTAAAAATTTAGCAAAAAGTTAATTATATTATTTCAATCTATAAAATAGTTGGACTTTTCTATACATTTATTGGACTGGATTTTTGCCTCCTTTGTCTTTTGACATAAATAGGAATTCTGCTTATTTAGGAGATACCTTGTCATACAAAGGGAAGGAAAATCTGATATAGTGCATTAAAAGAAAGAATATACTCTACTGAATGGATTCCTAGAAAATTATACATTTCAGCGTGATACTACGTATTTTCATTTTAAAATGTTTTATCTAATCCTCAATTCAGAGATCACTAGAAATATGTATTGATAATAAGTTTATTTATACATTCATTTATATGTACATATATAATATGGAATATGGAATTTCTATTACCATGAACTTTAAATCCAAAAAATTATGACTTACAAAGTTATTAGACTTGTGGAGACAAGCCAAAAGTGTTCTAATTTTCTGAATAATAGCAGACTGATTCTTAGGGGGAATAAAGCAATATCTATTTGTGTCCCATCTAATATAGAATGATACTCTCATTCTATAGTTATTTATTCATTTTCTTTATCAGAACAAAAAGCATTTTTATTAATCCTGAGAGCAAATATTAGTTATTTCTACCATATGCCACACGTTATGATGCTTACAGCATAAACTTTGGTTTGAGATCTGGATCTGCCACTTAGTAGCTGTGTGACCTTGGGTGATATCTTAACCATCCTGTAAGATGGAGATAATAACATCTAACTCACAGCTTTGTGGTTAAAGATTAAATACAGTAATGCGTGAAAGGTACTTAGCGCAGTGCCTGGTACGTAAATAGTAACTCTTAATATTATCATTTTTCAATGACTCCAAAGAAGAAAGTCTGAAAATATTAGATGTAGGAATACAAAATACAGAAACAAAACTCTCTTCAAATACCGCCAGCTCAAGAACAGTGTCTGTTAAACATATTTGAAGCAAATGTATTTTTCCTTAAAAGATCCGAATACTGGACTTGTTAGTCTGCTTTGAGTGTACGTAGGTATGTTCTAAAATGCATTTCTTTTAGTCTTACTGATACATATTATTTTAAATATTCGTTCCCTAACAGTTTTATTTTGCACTTAAAGTGATTTAAATAGTATCTACAAATGCACCAGTATTAAAGAAATGCATATTTTACATACAAATACACACACATGCACAAATACATATACACTTGTATTACCACTCTTTGGGACTGAGGAAAGACCAAGGGAAAGCAGAAATAATGGAACTTGTCATACTAGTGCAGCAGTAGTATGTACAGGTGTGTCCAACTGGGTAAATGCTGCTGGGGTTGAAGTGACTAGGGCAAAACACCCAGAAGAGGTCTTTTTATTTCCTATCTACACACACATACAAACACATACTTACACTTTCATTTATAAGGCATACATATATGTATTCATATGAGTATCTTCACACATCAGAATTCCTGTTTCCTGTTTAAACCTGAATGTACTTTAAAAGCAAGACCATTTCTATTTCCTCAGGAATGCTGGCATTCATAGTCAATGCTTCATCTTAAATGCAATAAGCGAAAGATAAGGCCAAACTAAAATTCACAAGCAATTGGTTTTTTAAGCATCAACAGTAAAAGGAAAATAAACATATGTACAGTTGGCCAGCTCGAGTCAGCGTGTGAAAGGATATACTTTTGATTTGTAAGACGATCCATAAAAAGAGAGGTACTATTAGAAGCTGAAACATTTCTCTTTCAAATAATAAGAATTACACATCTGAAAATCTGATGTCAGAGAAATCAAACCAAAGCAAACCAAAACAGCAGCAATAGATTGCACAAGTATAAGTATAAATATCAGGAATTAAAAAAAATACTTAAAATAAGTTTATCTTCCTTTGCTATTTTTGTTTTAACTTTGAGAACACAGAAAAGCAAGTCAAATAACGGCTTTGACAGATGTTCAACAAAGAATTCTCTACGCATTAGAGTAAATATGTTTGAAATAATGCAAGCTAAAATTTAAAATATACCTGACAGATGTCAAGTTAACCATATAAGTAGTCATAAAATTAAATGAATTAAAAAGAATTCAGATTATTATCATTTAATGCTAGCCTGCTAAAAAGTTACATAAGTGCACTTTCAATAGTTCTCATACGTACAGAAAACAAATACTGGCATCTGATAAATGATTTTCAAAATCTCTCATTTGTTCATTCTTTTAAAAAAATGACTAAAAGGTTACTATAAAAACATACACCCTTGCACATAAAAATGTGCAAAACCATGAACATTTAAATTAACACTAATGAGATAAACTACCTGCCTGCTTTAGTTCACAACAGCCGCACATATTTTAAATGGCTCAATTAAAGTTTATTCAGAATAGATAATTGATCCAATGTGGAGAATGATGTCAGCATTAGATATTTTATAAAATAGGGTTTAAAATGAAACAGAGGTATTGGAAAACTTAAAAATTATTCTGGGAATATTTTCTTCAAGAACAAAGAGAACTATGCAAAAGCATCTAAGTAAGTAGAAAATAAACCTCACTTACCATATTCTAAATAATATTTTCTCTCAATTACAAAATATAATACATCTATATATTTATGTTCTTTCTATTTTCACGTTTTAAGAATGACTTAGTTACTCTTAGTTTCCTTCTGTTAGCATATTTAACATAATATAGGTTGTTTCTTTATGTGGTTTTCAAACTGAAAGTTGCAGCTTTGCTAAAAACAGATATATCTAGTCTCTAACTAAACCAGACTATGGATTCATTGAAGGTTAGATCTACAAAGCAAATACAGACAGGAGAGAGATGATATGCATGGACATATAAAATGTTTTACACACATACATATATATGTCAGCAATGAAGTAAAAATTATAGTTTGGTTCACACAATTTACATTTTATATACAAAATCTGAGATTTTTTCCTATATTGTAAATATAATATATATATACAGAATATGTAATAGAAATATAAATGTGTGAATTTTGTGTCCATTATATCTGAAATATAGCCATAAAGCTAAAGAAATAGTTTCAAATATGGAAAAAGACGTTGATTTATTTTTAATATAATTATTAATTAAATCTTAATCTAAGGGCAAATGATGGAAAAGATAAATCCGCGTGTGTGTGTGCGTGCGTGTGTATGATTGGTTTGAAGATAATTCATTATGAATTGCATGTTTTTTCTCCGACAGCTTAGAAACTCCACTACTCCACCATAAAGAGAAAGTAAAAAGAATTCACAACAATCTTTTTTATTTAAGGATTCAGCTGCCAAAAGCTGGATGCCTTTTTGGTTTTCCTGGATTGGATCCCACTATTCTTTCCTCACCATCTTTCGTTTTGATCCACTGAGGCTTACCGGTGCTTAGACTGTACTCCCTCGGCTGTGCCCCTCACTGCCACTGCAGAGGCCAGCACTGCCAGTTGTCCGCCTGTGTATGATTGAACAGGACTTGTGAGCCATGTCTCTCCACGCCCCCTGCTTTCTCTCTGGCTGTACATCAGGTTTCTGAGCTTGCTGGTGCAGAGGTTACTAATCCACAGAACTGAGCGCAATTCCTTTGTCGACCTCAGATGCCTTAGCAACAGAGAGGGGTCTACAATATTTTTCATATTGTTTCTTAAAAAAAAGAATTAAATGGGAAAAGAATATAAGACTATCTCGTGAAAAAAAATGCACGAATCAAAGAGAGTCTGCGTATACACTCACAACAATGTGTTAAATTTTACTCTTACAACAGTGTTTTTCAAAGCATTGTTAAACATGCACTAAAATCACTTAGGAGATTTTTGCATGCTTAATAATTACTAACTAAACAGTACTAAGAAAGACACAATACATTTTTCTCCCCTAAGTTCTAATTTGCAAAAAAAATTCTGAGGCAGATATGTCATCCTTTCTAAATTATAAAAAAAAATTTCTAATATGTGAGATAGCTACAATAAAAAGAAAAGCACTTCTTATCTAATGCTCAGAGCATTTCTAGGTCAAGTGTGCAAAAGGTTAACTTAATTAGCATCGTATAAGTTAAGCAGAAAAAGTTAGAAAAATAAAAATAGATTTTTTTGGTCATTTTTAAATGTAAAGTAGGAAAAACATGTATTTCAGATCACCTCATCTCTAAAGGATGATTATAACACCATCTTTGTCATTGCGCTTTGCAGCAAACATAGTCTACATTTAATCTACACCAAAATTAATTTTATCATCTATGTATTCAGAGCATGTATTGCCACACAAAATTTAATTTTGATGGAAGGCTTGAAAGGTATATTTCATTATGTATATATCTATGAATATACACCTATATGTCCACATGTGTAGTTCATTATTCTTGACTGTGAGGGCTTATGACTATTGACGTTGTCAATTTTTATCTCATTATTCGTCATTGCTTACAGTGGGTGCTAATAGTATATTTCCATGGAGTTTGTGTGTGCTGTAATGTAAATTCTGACACTGCTAGTGTCAGTCACTAATCTACCTCACTCAGTTCGTGTCAAGATGATACATCACAATGCTCAACAACTGTCATTTCAGTTTTAAATAGATCTACATTTTCTCAACTTTACAATTAACTTTTTTTTGTTTAGAATCTAGTTACTTTTTTAACAATATGAGCAACTAACTCATTCTAATATATTCAAAGCAATTGCTGATTTAAAATTATTCCCTCCAAAAATTAAGCAAAAAGAATAATAGTTCAAAATGAATAATAAAAAAATTTATTATAGAAAGAAAATTGATTAAAACGCATTTTTGAAAAATTTAAGAATCAGAGTTTTATCAACTTAAATTTTACGGTAAGTGCATTTTAAAACGATACTTTTACAATGTTTAAAAATATGTAAGTTAATTAGAGTGGCCCTATGTCAAGTTGAACCTTCCCAGAGTGATACAGCTGGCGTATTTGGACATACTGTTGACTTTTTGCCATGCATGTCTCCTTTTAATAGTTTTCCTTCAGTTTCCCTTTCTCTGTAGTCTCTTCTTATCTCCATTGTTAATACGTTTTTCTTTTCTTTTTCATTCTCTTTTCTGTATCTTTCCTTATGCCTCTTTCTATGCTCTCTTTTTCTCTATTCTCCTGTTATCTTTTCAATTGACCTTACAATAAAAATATTTTAAGTTAGTCTAATTAAATCATTTGCCTCTTTTTCTCCTTCAACCTAGAAAATGGCCAGCCCTACACTACAAAAATTTTAAAATGTGCATCAGGACTTTTTCTCTATCTCTTTCCTTTCTCTTGATATAATCATCTCTGTGTCCTTCTAAATTTCATTCCCTTGATCTATTCAAGCTTCCATATTTTTCTTATTGTTTCAAACGTATGTTAATTTTTTCCTATATTTCCCCAAACGCTCTCAAAGGCCAGGGGAATTCCAATTTCAAAAAAAATTATTCTGAATACTCATGATGGAAATTCCCTAAAATTAAAACAAAAACTTTAAAAAAAGTATTTGAATGGCAAAATAACTGAATTATTTTGATAACCACAATTATTATTATAATATTTAACTATTTTCAAAAGTAATGAAATCTTTTGGATATGATGAAATATTTTGAAGACCGTTGCTAACATCAGTTAAGTCATTCACAAAAAAAGATAGTTGAGCTTATATGTATGTAACACCAGCTACACTGTATATAAAAGAACCTCCTTGAAGATGTTGAGGTTCCAGGGCCATATGAGGGCAATTTCTAAGCCAGCCAGCCAGCAAGGAAGAGTGCTCTAATCTTTGCAACTCCAAAAGATAAGAAAATGCTCTCCTCAGGTGAGTAAACTAATAATATACTCCATTTCCAGATCCATGCTTTGTACAGCCCTAATATGCAAACGTCTTCTTCACTTCTCTTTTTGTCTCCAGTCTTTTCTCACAGCAGTCCACCCACCACCACCAAATGCATCTTCCCAACATGCGGCTTGAGTTATGTCACTCATATACTCCTAAACCTCCAACTATTTCCTCCATGCCCATCAAATAAAGTTCATTTTGAAAAGATGTTCCATAACCTGGCTCCAGTCTCTCTTTCTGACCTAATGCACCAGTGACATGGGAACATATCCTTGTAACGTCAGCAGAACTGAGCGTCAGCTCCCTGCTGTTGTTCACATTATTGCCACCAACATCAGCACCCTTCTCTCGACTTGGGTGTGTCCGAATTCTGCCTCTTCATTTAGAGTCAACTTCTTGAAAACTTCTTGTATTCCAACTAACTGGAAGTAATGTTTTCTTCCTCTGAATTTTAATAATGCATTTGTTGTACTATTTTTCTGTTTATGTGGGGTTTTTTTGTACTTTTAATTTCCGATATCAGACTCTAGGTGACACTATTAGTTGCTTAAGTGAAAAGAACCGCCTGCCTGATTCATCCCAATATCCATCACTATGTTTACCTTGCACTTTATATTGGGTATGATTTATATGCATTTGATAAAATATTGAATAAATGTGTCTTTAAAATTATTATGGCAATAAATAAGGAATTATATGAAAGAATGTAAAATATTGGTTAAAAATACCTCCAGTTTAGAGGACTCATCCCTCACACTTTTGCCTAAAGTACCTCCAGCCCTTTCTTTATGCATGTATCTTAAAGAAGGGTAGCAGATCTGCATTTGTAGGGGACATCTCGTAGCCTGATTAGGGCTGCTCTCTGGCAGGCAGGAGAATAAGCTATTGAGGAACAATTCTCTGTGAAAGCATCTTTCTATGGAAATGAATCACTTGATTATTAAATCTTATCAAGGTTTCCCCACCTGTAATACCTGTCTACTTCTTTCTTGGAGTCAGCTTATCAAGGCTGCAGTTTCTGGTAGCTTGATGATAGACTAGACACCTCTTCCCCTGTCCCTGATCTTTCTCCAGCAGGTGTGTTTCAGTAAGCAGACAAAGCTGATCCTCTGCCACTTTCCCCCGAGGTCTTCCAATCCAGGCCCTGATTTCTGGCCTTGGTCCTGCTGTTGGTACAAAGTCTAGGTTCTTTCTAGAATAAAAAGAATCATGTGACAGGGTTTTGAGAGGTTACACAAGATCCTCTTTTTTTCTTTTTTTTCCCCCAAGCCATGGTCAGATATAAAAGGAGACTCTAGGAGGTGATTAGATAATTAAGTATTCCTGCCACTCTCTGTAATATAAATGACCAACTCTGAAGACCTGCACCTCTGGCATTTCTGACATTGACTTATCATCTTGATTCTTATTTCCTCTGTGTTCATATGGTGCCTCTTTTCTGCTTTTGTATCACCTTCAGTTCATCAAACCTGACCTTACTTATGAGGTTGTGACTATTCAAGTATTGTATTCAAGATGCAAAAAAGGTCCTGATATTATTGTCCATATTTGTAATCAGACCCTGACTTGGTGTTCCACCAGGAGCACAATGCTCATTGAATTGCAGCAATCCCCTGCCTTCATGTACTCTACACCGCTCCCTCCCTTCCCCTTCTCACAAACAGGACTTTCTTTCCTCTTTGAGCAGAGCCAACCTGGTGGCATGCTTTTCCATTACCCCCAATGCTTTTATAAAATTATTTTTTAAGCCCAACAGAAATCACATTTTAACTACAGTAGTTCTGTACCACCCAAATAATGTTGCTGTGGACGGAATTACATCAACTTCACCCCGTCATACCTTACTCTGAGAACCAAAAGTAATTAGAACTCTTCCTGTTCATCTAGATTGTTAGCAGATAGAGCTATAATGGCTTTAATTGATGGCTTTCTTTCATATGTATTATCATTTTCTTTTTGTTAAGTTCAAAGCATGATGAAGGTATCATGTCCTCTTTCCTCTGTCATCTCTTCTGGAAGGAACACTCAGGAGACCAGCAATGTGACCACTACCTCCTGCATAACCCACCTCCTTTCTTTGTCATATATAGTACAACCATTACAAGAAAAAGGTATAGGGATAACAGGTACTCCTATTTCCACCTTATGGATTTGAAATGTGACACATGTACTGAAGGCCATTCATTGAATCAGTTAAACAGCTTTGAAAAAAAGCTCCTGAGATTGAGACACAGAAAATAGCATAACCTTATTTCAATTGCCATTTTATGTTCATGGGGAAAGTGACATTCAAATAGGCACTTGTTTCACCGATACAAATGTGCCAGGTTATAATTGTGGAAATAACTACTACATGATTCTTTTTCCTTTCCTTTTTGTTTAGGACAAAAATTATAGAAAAAAAAAATCTGGCTGTTAAGGCTAGCTTATAATGTAAGGAAATGAATTTTTAAAAAAGAGTCACCAATAAAATATTTTTTAAAAATTAGAGACAACAGAAGTTATGTGGTAGATATTTGAATATCAATATAAACTAAAAATAAATTTTCTTTTAAAATGCCTTTTGGTAGTAGATGTTAATTGTCCCAATCCACTTTCCCATAACTTCTTAAAGAAGGGGTCATAGCACTTTTGAAATATTCGCTCTCAAATGTTTAATTCATATACTGAATGCCATACTGTTGATAAATGTTCTCCTGACCACTTTTGGTCATCAGGCATTTAAGGAACCTAGAAAATGCCGTATCAACTTTTACTTCCTCTATGGAACCTGACATTGGCATCTCTAAAGAATTTCTGATTTGGAGCTGCAATAGTAAAATAGATATTTTGTTTCTCTCTTAGGCTACTATAAAGCGTTTTTGTGATATTGAGTACTTAATTCAATTTTTCCCAATAGTTACATTTTAGACATGGGTCAAGGGTTTTTGATGTGGTTGATATTAAAAGTATATAAATATTATGCACCATTAGAGCATACCACTAATACTATATTCCACCAATCATTAAGATCAATGATCAGAGATGACTAGGTTGCCATTATCAAGGATTCAGTGTTAAATGAATTTATCATGCACATATGTCTGCTTAAAATTGTAATGAACTTTATACAAGAATTTAAGTGTAGAAGTAAGACAACATAGATAATTCAAGGCAAAAATCTAGTTGTGGCTAAAATATTAATATAATCATGGAAAAAAGATGTGGGTATGGATCCATACTTAAGTTACCCTGGAAACTGTCATGGTGCTCTGCTCTTTCTTCATTTGTATTCACAACTATAGTTAGCTGTGATGCCCATAGGTAAATGTACTAAAGGATACTTTAACACAAACATTTGGTGCATCTGTATCTTGTACTCAGTAACTAGCACCTGATAAACTTCTTAGGTGGCTTTCACACTTTGTGAAATCTGGAACAAGGGGAGAAAACCTGGGTAATTTGTTAAAAAAAAATTTACCCACATTATAATTTGCAAAAATGTCCTTTGTCAAAGTGTCTGATCTTTTCTAGTTTTGAGATGCTGCTCACAATTTGAGTGTTTATGTGTAATTTTAATTGTTTTTTTTTTTATGGTGTGTTGCCGAGTTAAACAAAATCCCTGATACTTGGAAATATAGTCTATGCTGAGTGAAGTGCTCTAATGACAATGTTAGGGTTTCAATGTACAACAGACTCAGCAAAAGGTCTCACAGGCAACTAAAGAAACTAAAGAAGTGCAAAACGAAGACGTACGTTTATCCTTTATTTAGGATGACAAAAACTTAAACATATCTTTCAGTACTGTCTCTCTTTTTCTCACACAGAGAGACTGTATATCAGTAATCTGGACACCAAGTTATTTAAAGCTATTATTTAGTACCATAATAAGTAGTAATTTAAATACAAGGTAAAATCACCACATTGTCTTGTTTACAGCTGATGTTAATTTTAAGCTGACGTTCAATGCTCCCAAAAAAGGCAGCCTATGATTTGTTATCATTAAACTGTCAACTCTGCCTTGAGTTGGAAATAGATTCACATCACACTTCTCACAGCATATCACTTTATTTTCTATCAGTCAAAAAAAAAAAAATCCAGAATCGTTTTAATTGTGTCTGTGCTATTTTTCTATTAACTGTTTCATGCATTTTTCGTGGCCTTTTAATTGCAGTTTAATAGTGGTCATTAACACATTAAGGGGTGTTAGAAGAACATTTGAAGTCCTCTTGACTTCTACCAAAGTTGACACTTCAATGCTAGAGTAATTTCAGCTATTCATTTATTTAATAGTGACCTATGCAAATGTGGAACCATGTCATTTTACAAATTGACTGTAATAATTAACTAGAAAGGCAGAGTAAAATGAAACAGGTTATAATTAGAATATAACTGCTACAGTATTACGTCAGCTGGAATAAAATAATCTCAAATGATTAAATTGGTTTCAATTATTAAGAATCAGTTTAATGTACCCACTGTTCTGATTTTTACATTTCTCTTTTTTGTGTGCATTAGATGTCACCTCATACAATTTATGTATTTTATTCATCTTGGTAAAACAGGCATTACAGAAGTTTAATTAAGTAGTAAAAGACTTCACATTATTCTGCTGAATTCTAAATTAGTTGTAGAAACTAGTCAGAGTGCATGCTACATACTACCAAGGATCATTTCAATTAGCCGTTTCTATTAAGCTACCCAACGTTCCTCTTACACAGTAAATATATGTAACATGTCACTAGCCATCAGAATATATGTTTTAATCACATAATTATCACAACTTTCCCAACTGGTTCTTGGATGCGTCATCTTCATCTATATTACTTATTTTTTTAATAGAACGACTGAGCAATCTTTCGAAAATCCTAAGAATTTTCCACATTCATGACTCTTGTACACTTGGTGGCAGGGCTGGCATTGTGGGCATGCTACCTACAATAGCACAGAGTCCCCACATTCAGAGGGGCCCCACACTTGGTTGAAAGTTCTGCTGTTGTTATATTGAAATTCTTAAGATTTTTGAACAAGGTGTCTTTCACTTTCATTTTACACTGGGCCCTGCAAATTATGTGGCCAGTCCTGCTGGAAGGATCTAGTACAGAAGCATAACAACTTGTTCACCTTTGGTCAAATATTCAACATTTACTTATCATTTACCTGATTGTTAGGGATTGACACCCGCTAACATGCAACTTCAGGAAATTTTCTTATGGGGGCAGTGCGGATAAGGAGGGCATCTACTTAGCTAGTTAAATTAGCCAACAACATTGGCAATCAATGGAGCCCAAATAATTGCAGCCAAATCATTGCTTAGTACATAGACTGTATTTTAATTAACATCTTCATATCCCAGTATATATATTGGTTTTAATTATTAATTTATTCTCAAAACAAAGAGGCTATATAACAATGATGTTAAAGTCAAAGAGTATTTGAAATATGTTCAAGTTCAGGTCATATGACTACCTGTGACACAGTTGAGAAAAATTCATTTCCAGCCAATACATATCTCCAAATTCTGGAATATCCTTTATCCTATAAGAATCTAAGATGATGCCTGAGTAGTTTTAAATCCACTTATTTAATAAAGATGAACTCTGGTGACCTCAACATTTGGTTATTCTTGTCTCAAAGTCCGAATTTTTATTTATGCATAAAATGCTCTATTCCTTGATAATATATTTTTGGTATTATGTTTTTCTCTTCTCTAACATCTTCATTTATTCTGATTGATCCTAAAAGCTTTAGCACTTTTATCAGTCATTCTAGAAGTGCAGTCAAGAAACTTTATATATCATGATTCACTAGAGGACTAGTTAAAAATGCAAATCTCTACTGAATCAGAAGTTAAAGTCTTATTAATTCTGTCACTTTTTCATACATTATTTTTCCTGTTAGTTTAGGACTTCCTTGGGCGCATATAGTAATGATTTTATGGCATTCTGCTACATAACTTGGTGGTATATTTAGGATGAACATCTGACTTTAATGCCATAAGGAAATCTTTTCACAACTCCAAGACAGGGATTGATCAGAATATAAGTAAAGTCCTCTTTCCTCCTCTAATTCATTATAAGAACTAAGAATGCTCCAGAACTGACTAAACAATCCAGAGATTGGGTGAAAATTAGCATATTCCTTATATGATGATTTATTGATTTATTTTTTTTGTGAGGAAGATCAGCCCTGAGCTAACATCCATGCTAATCCTCCTCTTTTTGCTGAAGAAGACTGGCTCTGAGCTAATATCTATTACCAACCCTCCTCCTTTTTTCTTCCCCAAAGCCCCAGTAGATAGTTGTATGTCATAGTTGCACATCCTTCTAGTTGCTGTATGTGGGACATGGCCTCAGCATGGCCAGAGAAGCAGTGTGTCGGTGCGCGCCCGGGATCCGAACCCGGGCCGCCAGTAGCGGAGCGCACACACTTAACCGCTAAGCCACGGGGCCGGCCCATATGATGATTTTTTAAAAAAATTCATCCCCAAAGCATTTAATATTGATTTATAAGATGTCAAGTTATGAATCCAGGGGTAATCTCAAACACATCCCAAAATTAAACTGATTCGCTGAGGTAGCATCCTAAGAACTTAGATTCCATCATCAAATAAACTGACTTCTCTTTACAGGACTTGAAGACCAAAACATTTTCTGCCATCTGCACTGTTCTGATTGGTCAATTCAATCAAATACATCAATTCAATAATTCTTAACAACAGTAACCCCTCTTCACCTTTTAAAAATCAAACAAAAATAACCAGTTATCCACCTGGTTTTCCGATTGATGTGGCTCTTCTTTTATCAGTTAAAGCTGAACATTGAGTCAAAAATACAGTATATTCAGGGCACCATGAGGTCAACTGAGTAAAAAGAGAAAATTCTTATTCCAAAGAGAATAGTAATAATTTTTTTAAAAAACCATTTAGGATTTGAAAGAATGCCTTGAGCTTGAAAACCACTTCTACTTTTTTCCAAATGGAATTAGAGTTCTTTATAATAATGTAATTGTAATTAATATTGTGCAGTTGTAATAATATAATTATTATTAATTACATTTTCCAAATGTAATTAAAATCCATTGCTTGGAACAAAGGCAATCACTGAATTACAATTATCTATATTTCTAAAAGAAACAATTAATATAGCAGGTTTCAGTTACATAGTACAAATAACCAGATACTATATGTCTTATAACTATTAATTCATATACCTGGAACAATAGTAAACACAGGTAATATATGCACATTTTATTCTAGAAGGCAATTTTTAAAGATCTGTCTTTAATACATTTGTAATTTAGTTGGTGATTAAAAAAACACCATTCATTTAGATTCATTTCTATATTTATGTGTGACATCCTGAATGACACATATTTAACTTTCCAGAATCATATATATCATAATATATCACAAACAGCATCATTAACATTTCAAATAGGGGTTACTTCTGTATACATGTGTTAGAATTTAATAGTAGATTAAATATAATTGCAAGTGCATTCTCATAATAGTGCTACAGAGTTGTCAATTAAATGTTATTAGTGGGAGGTTAAATTTTCTATGAGTTCAGAGACAATGTCAAATTTTAAATTCCAAGGTTTACTCTAATATCACTCATATTATTTATTCTACTTTTTTAAAACCTCAGTTTATGCAGAGGTAAAATGGGCTGAAAACAGTCTCATTTCTTCTAAAATGGGTGGGAAGATTAAAGACTGTCTTTAAGATAAATAGCAGAATAAAAGATTGTGACCTCTAATTGCTGATAGGAGAATACTTAATTTTTACTTACATAAACTCTATTGTAACTGATTTGGCCAACCAATGGAAAATAAGACAAACTAAGGAATAGGCAGTCTTTTTATACCTTCTCTAGTTTTCACTGTGCCTGACTGTCTTGCAATGATTCTCCATTAAGTCTTAGCTCTTAATGAAAATATTATTATAGAAAAGATATTTTTATGGATGGAGAGCCAAAAATCCTTTTTACTTCAGACTTTTTTCCTCCAAAATTCTAATTTCCCATTAAGAACTAAAGAAAAAAGTACCTTAAACAAATCTAACCTGACAAAGTTTTAGTCTTGGCACAATATTATATTCAGAGAAACAGTACAATAACCAAAAACCTAAAAATAAATATTTAAAATCTTTACTCAGTCTCTCCAAATGGCAAAGGGAAAAGTGAATTCTTGACATGCAGTGAAAAATCTAGAAAATTCTCTCTCCTTGTAACTGTCCATATTAATTTACCTCACAGGTATGGCAGCTTCTCTCAGAAACCTCTCTGTCTCCAAGTTCTGACTAGATCACCACCCAGCTCACTGTGACCTCACTCACTTTATTATGCAGGTTAATAGATAACTTAATCTTTATGGGTTTCTCCCCGTTTCCCTGTTAAGGTAATCCCCCTACACAAATTCTTCACAACAAAAGAAATCCAGAGAACTCACCCAGCAAAAGAGAATTCTTCTACTTTAGAACCTTTTCTTGAGGGTGTGGGGACTGTTGATTATGGATAATACATAAATAAGTTTATCTGGGTAACAACTTTCCTTCTGGTTGATGAATCTTCTATAGCTCCACAAACAGCACTCCTGATATTTATTGCTCATTCAATTGTTTCTTGTGTTTATACTTTATACCACCTATCCCTCTGTTGATGCTCATAAGTGAGTTTGCCTGCTGCCCTTGTAGCCCTTCTCGCTAAACCTGGATCTGGAATGCAAACTTGCTTCACCACCTCTGCCCTAATAACACATGGGAGATACGTTCACTAGGCAAGTACACTCACAGCCACTGACTGCCAATTGAACTAAAAGTGGCACTCTCACAAACTACCAAATATTTGGGCATTTACCAATTACGAAGTATTTGTGTAGTCTTGCTGGAGTCTCTGAATTGCTGAGGGACACAAAACACCAGAGGCTGAGTGGCTGAACAATAACCATGACCTACCTGTTACTGGCCAACAATGGAGAGCAAATAGGGCTCTAACATGAGCCTGACTCTGTGGTTGGGACGCGGTTCTCTTGACGGGAAATAAGGAAACCATTTATTGCCATTCACCAGGACCTTGTCTATGGGAATTTCAAGTTCATAAGGCAAAAATATACCTGCCTCAGTTCTACTCTGGGTTTTCTTATTTTATCTTTTACTGCCATGATAGCTTCTTGCTTTCCTCATGCTGGAGGAACTTCACCAACAGCGAGTATTCAGGAATCCCTTCTGATGGTGAGAGAGTCTATGATTCTTCCAATAACTCCCTCAGAAATATGATCCAGAGAAAAACGACAGTTTATTTCTCAGAAAATAGCAGTAGCTGGAGAGTCAGCATTTTCACAGGGTGATGGGAGGCCAGGTGATACCTGCACATGCAGTTGGGCAGGAACCCAAATCTTTTACGATGGGAAGTAGCATGTTGACTTTGCCCCAGAGGGAGGGAGACAATATTTTTATTGTAATGAACTGTAACACACCTGCCCTTTGCTCTAGAGGGAGATGCGATCTCTATCTTCCAAGGTTGTTCATTTTATAAACATTCTTAAAAAGATAGTCTTAAACAAGGACAGTCAGTGCCTCTATTCAACATGACAGACCAAAACACATGCCAAATATCCATGGAAGATATTATCATGACCCTGTTGTTTTCTTCTTTGATATATAAATATTGGTCCCACGTCCCCCCATCTTTCATACTTACTAATTCCTTCACACTGTTATGTTTCTCTCAGCACTTACTTTTTGGAAGTATGGTAACTTTTTTAAAGCAAGAAACAGAAATTATTATATATAATTTTCCATAAAAATAGAATATTATGATTAAAAAGTACATATGTGTATGTGTGACATTGTATAGTATGTATACAATATTATATGCATATCAAGCACATAAAAATGAGCAACAGACGTAATTATATTGTATCGTTTTTTTACATGGTGTAAAAATAATTTTTTCAATATGGATTTTCCTTTTCTATTATGCCCCATGTAAAAACATTACATAAATAAGAAAATGAAATTAAGACACTCTTCATAAAGAAAGATTGAAAGTATTATTCATACAATGATAATATTTTCTGATGATTACGGTGGAAAAAAATGAGAAGAAATAAGAGGAAACGTAGTTTTATGGTTATGCATTTTCAAATCAAAATTTCATCATGAATTTACTAATTAAAACATAGATGTAGCTAGAGTTAATTTTGAAAATGATATAGAAACATGCTTACTATAATATCCTGTATCTCCTGTGATGTAGTTATGACGTTACGCTCTACTGTGAGATGATTACAGAAGAAAGGTAGAAATGAAGAAAAATAAGGGATATAATGGCAACTGAAAGGCCAAGAATGCTGCTGTCAAAGTTGAAGCTGGAAACAGATGGTCTTTAAAGGGTCTCTCTTTCCCAGGTATAATTTGTATACAATGAGTGAAGGAGGATGTTGCCATATCTAGTGAGCTGAACAGCAGACAGAGACTGGGGCGGATTTGATTTTGGTACCCTGCATCTCTGCTAGTTCTTGTCCTTCCTGAATCATATTAATCTACTTAATTACCCATGTAATGAAAACAATAACAATGTGTCAGAATGAAATGCAGTTTTAAGTGATTAAATAAATAAAATAATTTCTATTGGTAAATTTTATACACAAAACAAAATAAGAAAAACAAATGAGACATGCTATTGCTAGCATTTAACTGGAATTTTTAGTAGCAAATAACTCAGATTTGCTGAGTGTCTTTTTTTTGAAATAACAAGAGTTCTTGCCTGCTTTTTATGATCAGCTATGTCTAAATAACAGCAGTGACTCATATGTTTTGGTCAAAACTATTTTGTGTACATATCATCACAACCATAAAAAAGTTCACAGATTTGAATAAAGATTTTTCTGATTGGGTCATTCTGCCCTCAAGTAAGGGCACAGATATTGCTTTAAGTATTTAACAGGAGGAACATAGTTATGTTTTAAAATGTAATGACAAACATATATTGAATGTTTATTGTGCTTTTTCTTTATAGATAACTACAATAGAATTTGGATAATACTGTTATATCTCTCCACCAATTCTAGACACCAGCAATGTGGAAACCAAAGAGAGAAACAGGGCCACACAAGGAGAATAAAAAGTACTGGCCTGAGTAATTTAACACTCTTAGGAGTGGCTGAACAGCAATAGGCTTGTTGGAGTCAGCCAAGTAAACCACATTTTGAGCATCCTAATAATTACCAAAATATATGTCAGCATTTCTTTCACTATTAGAACATACTATTTTGTTGTTGTTGATGGTTGGTTCGTTCGTTTTAAGGTTCAGATTTTAGGTCAGTATAATTTATATGGTTTATAACTTTAAAAAAACTTTAACAATCTACTTTATTGAGATATAATTTACATATAACAAAGTGCACCTGTCTTAAGTACATTACAATTTCATGAATTTTGACAAATGTGCACATTCATATACACACCACTACAACCAAAGTATGGAACATTTCCACGACTCAAAAAAGTTCCTTCATGCCGTTTTGCAGTCAATCACCTTCCTCGAATCCTTAGCGCCAGGCAACCACTGACCTACTTGGAGTCACTATAGATTATTTTGCTTGTTCTAGAATTTCATATAAGTGAAATCACGTTGTATGCATTCTTTTGTATCTGGCTTCTTTCGCTCAGCATGATGTTTTTAGATTCCTCCAACCTCTTAGATTAACCAGTAATTAATCTTTTTTTAATCACTGAGTAGTATTCCATTCTGTGAGTTGTATGATTACGCGGGAAGTTTACTTATCTATCCATCCACCTTATAATGAATGTTTGGTTATTTCGAGTGTGGTGCAATTTGAATAAATGTGCCATGAATATTTATGTACATTTTTTTTTGTGGGCTTCTGTTTTTAGTTCTTTAGGGTAAATATCTAGGAACCGAATTGCTGAGTTACGTGGTACACATGTATTTAACTTTATAAGAAGGTGTCAAAGGATTTTCCAAAGTGGTTGTATCATTTTACACTGGCATGAGCTGTGTATGAGTATTCTTATTGTTCTCCATCCTTGCCAATGCTTGAGGTTGTCAGTTCCTTTTAATTTATGAGTGTGTAGGTATATCTCAGGGTGGTTTAATTAGCATTTCTCAGATGGCTAATGATAAGCAACTTTCCAAGTGCTTATTGGCCATTGGTATCCTTTCTTTTGTGAAGTATCTTGTTCAAATATTTTGCCTACTTTAAATTAATTGTGATTGTTGTCTTTTTATTATTGGACTGTAAGGGACTTTTAAAAAATATATATTCTGGACACAAATCTTTTGTCAGATACATGTATTAGAAATACATTCTTCCAGTCTGTAGCTTGCCTTTCATTTTCATAAGAGTTTCTTGTAAAGAGCAGATACTTTTTAATTTGTAAATTCCACTTTATCAATAGTGCTTTTTATGCCCTATATAAGATTTCTTTGTTTATCCAAATATCAAAAGATGTTCTTTCATGTTTATCCTAGAGTCTAATAACTTTAGCTTTTGTGTTTAGGTCTTTAATTCATATCAAATTAATTTTTCATTTAGTATAAGGTAAGAGTTGAAATATTTGTATTTCTATGCAGATAACCATTTGCCTTATCAAAATGTGTTGAAAATGCTCATTGAATTAATTTAACAACTTTTTCAGCTATCAATTGCCCAGATAGGTATGCATCTGTTTCTAAGCTATCTATTCTTTTGAATGAACTGCTGGCTTATCCTTACCTTTAACACACTATTTCAATGATAAGCTCTACTTTAAAAACAACTCTTTGCTATTTGAGATTCTTTACACTTCCTAATAAATTTGAAATCAGTTTGTCAAATACTACAAAAAGCCTACTGGGATGATGATTAGGATTGCACTGAATTTATAGAAAAATTTTGGGAGAATTACCATCCTAATTGTATTGAGTCTTCCAATTCATAAACATGATATAAGGATTTCTATATAAAGATCTTTATCTCAACAATGTTTTATAACTATCAAATGTAACAAATGTAACAAATATCTTGTAAATATTTTTAAAAATTTATGATTAAATATTTTATGTTTTTAATATTATAAATGGTATTTTTGAGATTCATTTTTCAGTTATTTACTCCTGGTATATAGAAGTACAATTGACTTTTATATATTGATTTCGTATCCCATGACCTTGATAAATTTGCTTTTTAGTTATTATGTTTTTTTCCCCTAGATTCTTTGATTATAGGAAATAAATTACAATGTAATCTGTGAAGACAATTTTGCTTCTTCTTTCAGATATTTATGCGTTGTATATTTTTCTCACCTTATTTCATTGGCAAGCATCCCTCATACCAAGGTAAGGGCAGGCATCTATCTCTACCTTGTTCTTGATCTAAGGAGAACACATTCTATGTTTTACTATTAATTATGAAAATAACTGTAGGTTTTCAGTAGATACTCTATCAGTTTTTAAAAGTTTCTGTCTATTCCTAATAATACTGAGAATTTCAAATTAATGGATGTTAAATATTATCAAATGCATTTTCTACAGCTATTGTGATTATGGCTTTTCTCCTTTATTCTGTTAATATGGTGAATTTTATTGATAGAATTTTGAAGGATAAACCAAATCACACGCCTGGAATAAACCCCAGTCGGTCATGATGCATATTTTTTTTACCATAATGCTGGATTCAGTTGACATATTTTGGTAAGGATTTGGCATCTATGTTTATGGGAACTATAGGTTTTAATTTTTTCATTTTTTCCTTTGTTTTGTTTTGTTTTTGGTCTGGTTTTGCTATCAAGGTTATGGGGTAAAATGTCTAGTAGAAGGTACCAGTACAGCTTTCTGGGCACGGTGTTTTTGAGTGACGTATTTTTAATTGGGAATTTGATTTATATAGTAGATATAAAGCTATTCCAATTTTCTAGTTCTTCTTATTTCAGTTTGTGCCTTAAGAAGAATTTGTCCTGTTTGGTTATAAGTTGCCAAATTTCTTGGTGTAAAATTGTTCATAATATTACCTATTATCCTTATAATTTGTGTAGCATCTGTAGTGATATCTTTTATTACATTTCTAATATGAATCATTTCTGTTTTATATCTTTTTTCTTAATGAGTCTGGCTATATGTATATAAATTTTATGGACTATTTTAAACCTAGCTTTAGTTTAATTGATGTTCTCTATTTTTTTTCTGCTTTCTTTTTCACTAGTTTCTACTCTTATTTTTATTTCTACTTCCTTGTATTTACTTTGAGTTTAATTTACTATTTTTTTCCCTAGCTTCTCAATATGGAAGTTTAACTCATTGATTTTTAACATCATTTTTAAAATAAGCATTTAAATTGATAAAATTTCCTACAAGCATTGCTTTATCTGAATACCACTAATCATTATGTTATTTTTCCCTTTCTATTTAGTTTAAAATATTTTTTAAATTTCCCCTGGAATATTTAGAAGTTTAATTTAATAATATTAGGGGATTTTCCAGAAAACTTTTTATAACCTAATGTCAGAATTGACATCATGTCTGCCCTATGTTTTTGGTGACAAATAACCGTCTTTAGTACAATGTTGGAAGGGACTGTAGAAAGATATGGATTTCAGGAAGTGGAGATCACTGGGGCTGTCTTTGAGACTGGCTACCACAGGTTGCATATTTAGCATTATGTCTTCTGGATGAACTGGCCTTTTGTCATTATGTAAGATTATTTTCTTTATGTCTGAAAATATTTCTTGTTCTGACTTGCACTTGAACATACCCAATCTAGCTCTCTTATTATCAGTATTTTCATGTTATATGTTTTTACATACTTTCCATTTAAACTATGTCTTTGTATTTAAACTGAGTTTCTTATGGACATCATAAAATTGAGTGTTAATTTTTAATTCACTTTGTTTAGACCATTTATAATTAATGTAATATCAATATGATTGGACTTAAGGATAAATGTTGTTTTCTATACATCCTACTGCTCTTTGCTCATTTTTTTTATCCTTTCTTGCTTTCTAATCAACGGACTATTTTTAGTGTTCTGTTTATCTCCACTATTGTCTTTCGCTTAGAGTCTGTCTTCACATATATTATACCACTTAACCTATAATGGAGAAATCTTTCTGTTTTCCCCTTCTCTCTTTTGTGCTATTATTGTCATATGTTTTACTTCTCTGTATGTTATTAACCTCAGATACATTGATATTGTTTTTGCTATAAACAGTCAATTTTCTTTTAAAGTAATTTAAAATGAGAGAAAACAATACTTTTTTATATTTTCCAAGATAATTACCATTTCTTTCTGTCTTCATTCCCATAGTGTGGATCCAAATTTCCGTTTAGATCATTTACAGCTTCAAGTTTCCATTTGGATCATTTTCCTTCAGTCTAAAGAACTTCCTTTATCTTTTTTGGTAGTGCATGTCTGTTGAAAATTAATTCTCTTGGCTTTGTTTGGCTGAAAAGTGTCTTTATTTTGCCTTTACTTCTGAATGACATATATTTCATTAGTTATAGAATTCCAGGTTGACTTTTTCTTTTCATTTCAGCACATTGATGATGTCACATTAAATTAACTTCTAACTTACAATGTTTTGTATGAGATATCAGCAATACTTCATATCTTTGCTCCCTAGTTTGTAATTTGTCTTTTTTTCTTAGATGCTTTTAGGATTGTCTCTTCATTACTGTTTTTTAGCATTTTGATTATGATGTACCTTGGTATAGATTTCTCTACATTTATTCTATTTGGGATTTGTTTAGTTTCCTGTATCTTTGAATTTGTTGGTTTTGTCAAATTTATTAAATACTTGGATATTATTTATTCAAATGTTTTTTTCAGTTGTTAGATGCTTAATATTATCATAAGATCACTGATACTCTGTTCATTTTTTAGCCTTTATGCTCTGTTCTTCATTTTGCTTAGTTTCTCTTGCTATGTCTTCCTATTCAACAATCTTTGACCTGTCTAATCTGCTGCATGTCCAGTGAATATTTCATTTTAAATATTCCTTTTCATTTTTATGTTAAGTAAGTTCCATTTTTTTCTGATATCTTCCTTTCCTCTGCTCTTAATATTAATGTTTTCATTTAAATTTTTGAGTATATTTATAGTGGCTGTTTTAAAGTGCTTGTCTACTAATTCCACCCTCTATGGCAATTGTGAGCCTTTTTTAAACATGGTTTTTCTCTTTAATATTGATCATATTTTCTTGCTTCTTCACATGTCTAGTAATTTTTTATTGGATGCTAGACATTATAAATATTATATTGTTGAGTTTCTGGATTTTTTGTTTTCTTTAAAGAGTATTGAATATTATTTTGAAAAATACTTAAGTTGTCTTGTTGATCAGCTTGATCTTTTTTAGGTTTATTTGTAAGTTTACTTATGGCAGGTATAACATAGTTTTTAACTCTATTCTAGTGCTAGTTTAGCCTTTCTAACTAGGCATTGCCCATCCGGAGTATCCATCAAAAGATTGTTCATTGAGGTCTCTCCATTCTGGCTGGTTAAGAATTAAATATATCCCAGCACTGTGTGAGCTCTTGGAATTGTTCAGTTCACAATTTCTAATAGTAGTTCTGTTTCTAATAGTTCTTTGCCCAGCCTCAAGGCATCTCCTACAGTAATACATGTGCACCTTAGAATTCAGCAAAAAACTGGGATTTCTAGGGAGCTTTATGGAACATTTATTTGCATAGCTTCCTCCTCCCTGAAATTTTGCCCCACAACTTCTATCCACTTCAGCTTTGCTGAACTCTGACTTTTGTCTCTTGAAATCAGGAAGCCTGCCATGATTTACTCGAGTTCTCTCTCCTGGATTGTGCCTTTAAACAGAAAGTCAGGGAAATTATAGAATTCATCCCAGTTTTCTTGTTCCAGTGATCATAGTCCTGGGCTACCACAGGCCTAATGTCTGAGAACAATTATTTCGTATGTTTTGTTGAGTTTTCTAGTTGTTTAATAACAGAAAGTCATATTTGATCCATCTATTTCCTCAAGGCCAGAAATAGAAGTTCTCTTTAATTTTTAAATTTTGACCAAATTTTAAGTTCAATGAACCTAGATTATGCAGAATATTAACTGATAGTTATATTTTGCAATATTCTCTTTTGGAGAAATCTAAAGAACTACAGCTGAAAGGGACTATAATAAATGGTGGATGAGATGAATTTATTAGCTAATCTATATCATAAGCATGAGTGCTGTCCTCTGCATGGGGGTAACATTATTCCCAGTAAATATAATTCACTGAATTTAAAAATACTTCCTTGGAACTTCCATATCATCAATCAACCAAAGAATGAGGGTGCAATATTCCATTAAAGTTTAAATATATTTTTTTTCAGGAAAACCATTAATGAACTATTTATAATATAACAACTCAAGCCCTTTATATTATGGCAAATTTAATAAAGAAAAGAACCACAAACAAGAGTGAAGAGAAATAGAAAGAGAGGACGTAATAGCTCCTGAATGAAATTATAAAAATAATAAAATATATGATGGATACGGGACAAAGAAAGGAGAGGAATTTTAAAAAGAAAAAGAAAAAAAATAAGGAACACTGTAACCAAGATATTCAGAAGTGAATTACTTAACTACAGAATTCTATCCACTCCATTTGTGAAACACTCACACGGTGTGACTTGAAGCTCCCTGTAGAGAGAGGTGAGAGAAGACAGCAGGTTCATAGGAAGGAAGGCAGGTCAGACTTAGTAGAAAGAACACGAGTAAAGCATAAAAGTGAGAAAGAGCAAGGTAAGTTCTAGGAATGAAAATAAAACCAGTTTGGCTACAATGAGTACTATAAAATAAGACTGGAAAAGATAAGATAAATTGGGGCCAGATTAGGCCTTTGAATGCCAGGCCGAGGATTTGCTGCTCTTTTTGGTTAAAAATGGGGAGTCACTGAAGGTTTTTGAGTAGGGGAGTGAGCTGACCTTTGGGTCAATTACTCTGGCTGCAATGTGTAAAGTAGATTGGAAGAGGGAGAGAATAAAAGTGAAGAGACACCCTGGGAGGCTATTGAATTAGATCAGGTGACAAGTAATGAGAACCTGAACTATGGGAGTAGCAGTAGGACTGGAAAGAAAAGGATGAATTCAAGGTATCTTTCATGGGTCAAATCTATGGGGCTTAGTAACTAATGAGATCTGAGGGAACTGTTAAAAAAGATTCTGAGATTTTTAAGCCTGAGTTACTGAGGAAGTGATGAAGTAGGGAAGTAAGGAGAGAAAACAGGTTTGAGTGATTGTAGGTATATGTGTGTGGGGTCTTGGTGGTGATATTTTTCGTGGTGGTGGGAGTTTTGCACAGAGGAGGTAGTGAGATGGATTTTGATATGCTGCCCCTATAAGTAGTGGAGGGTAGCAGTTTTCATAAAAAGAAATAGAATAATTAAATTCTGGAGTTAGAAGGACTGCACTTAGCTCATAGTTGGCTCTGAATAAATGTTGACTGAACCAATCCTATTAATTCCAATGGACATTTTTTATTCATTCATTCAGCAATATTTATTGAACAACTACTACATGCTAGGCACTGATTAGTTATCGGGAGATATCATGATTTTCAATAGAAATGATGTCTTCCTTATAGAAAACATAGCCTTTTGGGAAAGAGACAATTAAGTGAACATTTATGACAAACAACATACGTATCACTTTAGTTAAAGCCCCGGTTGATGTGTAAGAAGATAGCAGGGACCCTTCGAAGTGTAGGATACTCAAGGAAGGTTTCTCAAGTGAATATCTGACTCAGCTGAAAGACTGAGTAGGAATTAGCCAGGTGAAAAGGGATGGAAGGTATTCCAGGCAGAGCGAAACTCAGTTGCAAAAGACTAGAGGTCATAAAGTTTGAGGTTTTTGAGGAATTGAAAAAAGTTCATTATGGCTGAATCATAGAGTATGAAGGAAGAAAGATAGAGAATTAGGTACGGACTTTTTATGAAGAGTTTTGTCCATCTTTTAAAGGATTTTGCCTTAAGAACAGTGGGAATTCTGTGGAGGGTTTTAGCAGAGAAACAGCGTGACTACATCTGCATGCTTTCAAGATTCATGAACTATCCACTCTGAGCAAAAATATTTACTGTGCCCTCAGGAGTCCACACATAAACAAGTGGAAACAATGTAATAAGATAAGGCCTACAATAGTTTAAAATGCTATTTACACAAGCTTATACTCATTAGACAAATATAAAATTCTATAGGAACACAGAGAAGAGGGCAGTTAATATTGTCTGTAAGAAATGAAGTGTTAAGAGGACTTAAGAAAAGGCCATTTTGAGCTGGGCCTGGAAAGTTAAATAGGCCCTTCAAATGAATAGTTTAAGTAAATATCCACGTAAAATTTCATTTACAACTTTCAAGATCTCTTACTTGTGTCCAATTACTGTCATAGTATTCCTTTTTTGTTTGTTTTTAATGTTGATGTAAATTTGATTGAAGTATATAAGTGTTTGAATGTGTATAGGAAAAGCTATCTTATCCAATCACCAATGTGCTCAGGTCACAACTATTTACCAAGCAGTGTAAAAATATTTCATTATGTTAACAATTGGTCCAGCTTTATCAGGAAGTATGTAGTTTCTGACCATTAGCACCAAAAGTAAGCTCAATTCTATGCCTCGTCCTTCCCCAAGGAATTTGGCTGACTTTCCTGCCTTTCTCAGATCCTTTGCAATTAGGTTGTCCGTGTAACTGAGTCCAATGGAATAACTCATGGAATTGGCCTGGCAAAGAGCCCACAAGGACATTCACATTTTTCTCTCTTCACTCGTTGGTATGCTAAATGCAGATGATCCAACAGAGGACTCCATAGAGGCCCCAGGGAATGGTGGGGCCATAAGACGGAAGGAGCTTGGATGACTGAGTCACAGCTTGTAAGACAGCTGCCCATGAGAGACACTCAGCTCATTATCAGACTATGAGGTTAGAGAGAAATTAACTTTTATCATGTTCAAGTCCCTGAAAATTGGAAGTTGTTTGGAAGTTGGAAATTGGGTTTTAGTCACTGAAATTTGGGAGTTACCACAGCTAGTGTTAATTACCTTGACTAATACAGTGCTATGTTATTTTCCTCAGCGCCTGTAGGGATTTGAGTACTGCTCCAGGCCTTCAGTCTCTGGTCTAAGACTTTATTGCCAGAACTCCCTGAGATTATCTCTTCTACTAAGGATATAATATCTACCCTTTATGTAGTCAGTGAGTATAGTTATCAGTGCTCATTCTTAGGAACTTTGACTAAATCTTAAAAGACTCAGAAAAGTTTTTAATGTCATTTAATAATTAGTCTAGCTAATATTTATTGAACGGACATTAAGTTAAGTGATGCATAGTTTCTGCCTTAGTATGCGAGACCTTATGTTATGAGATGTGTAGTTTTTGCCTTGGTTGTTCTTATAGGATACTACTATAAGGAAATCATAAAGGAAATATCTCTTATAGCAAGGTAGGCTCATCTTGATATAAAACACAAGCACTAATTTTTATACCTACAAAAATTATCTGGTGAAAAACACTCTTTATTAAAGAAATATGGTTTGCTCAATATTACCTGGTTACAAATAGATGTGAGACCAGAATTAGTATTAGCTATTATAGATCTTTCTCAAATAATTAGGCGTATTGTTAAGAAAACCAAAATTTTAAGTGTATAAGATAATTTTTTTTTCTAGCCAAAGGTTCTCAGAAAAATATCACACTTTGTGTCTGGATCTAATAAGAAGACCTAAAAGCCTAAACGGGGTCTTCATCATTCTCCCATTCAGCATCGTGTATGGTTAACTCATGCAGGCCTGAGTTGGAAACACTGTTTGATGCCTACTGACTCTTTGACAGACCCTAGGCAATTTACATAACCTCTCTCAGCCTCATGAAATAATAGTAATTTATGCTTCTGCCCTTGCTTCCCTGCAGTTCTTAACACAGCAGCCAGAGTGATCCCATTAAAAACGTTCAAGTCAGATCATTTTATGACTTTGCTCAAAACTTACCAATGGCTTTTCATCTCACTAAGAACAAAAGTCAGTCTTTATAATGGTCTGCAAGGCTGTATGTGATTGGACAACTCTCTGACCTCATTTTCTATTCCTCTCCTTGTTCACCTCTGTTCCAGCCCACACGCCTTCTTGCTAGTTTTCAAAACTGCCCAGTGAAAGAACAGGGTTTATTTAAAAACATGCCTGGTTCCTGTCTCCTCAGCACCATTATTATTTCTGATTTCCCAACATCCTAGGTGAGAGTTTCCATAATCTTCAGAATAAACTCATAATAATAATAATAATAATAATAGTTAACATTTTATTTTGCTTATCATGTGCTAACATGATGTTGTTCAATCTTCATAGACACCCGAAGAGGTGATAACACCTAGTGGTTTTGGAGTACAGTCTGGCATCATGCCGAGTGGGTTCAAAATCCCTATTCCACCACTTATTGGCTGTCACTTTGGGCAAGTTGCTTAACCTGTCTGTGTCTCAGTTTTCTCATCTGTAAAATGAGGATTAAAATGATAGCTTCTATCTAATAAAGGTGTTATGAGTTAATATTTGTAAAGTGGCTAGAAGAAGTTCGAGCACATAGTGTAAGGGTTTGCTAAATACTTAAATAAAAATGAATTCTTATTTTTTGTGCCACAGTTTCATTATCTGTAAAATGGAGATAGTAATATAGGATTTACCTCATAGGACTTTGTGGGAACTAAATGGGATAACATGTACTGATCATAAAACGGTGTCTGGTACATGGTAAGCTCTCAGTAAATGTTAGCTATTAATGTTTTTAGCATCATAAGAACATGGAAGTTTAGACAGATTAACTAAAATGTCCAAGGTTGCACAAATTGTAAGCAGCTGAATTGAGTCTTTGCCCAAGATTGCCTTGCTCAAAGTGGCATTCTTCTTTTTTTTTTTGGTGAGGAAGATTGCCCTGAAATAACATCTGTTGTCAATCTTCCTCTTTTTGCTTGAGGAATTATCCCTGAGTTAACATCTGTGCCAATCTTCCTCTACTTTGTATATGGGACACTGCCACAGCACGGCTTGATGAGCAGTGTAGGTCCATGCCAGCCATCTGAACCTGCGAACCTCAGGCTGCCAAAGTGGAGCGCACGATCTTAACCACCACACCACCAGGCCAGTCCCTCAAAATGGCATTCTTAACCACAACTTTAAAGATTCATAAGCATATTTTGTGTGTGTGAGTCCCCATCATTCAAGTGAGGCAAAAAAGATTTCAATTTCCTTTCTTTTTGTATAACGATGGATGTTTTTGTTGAGTAGTAAGTTTTAAAAAACCCATCTATGTTGTTACTGTTTCCTCTTCCCAATTTGTTGATACAACCTCATTTCCAATTTACATTCTAGATAGGTAGATAAAACTTCCATGAGCTTGCGGAGATTGGAGATTACCAAGTCTAAATTTCTCCTGCATGGAATGTTCTCCTCTCCTCTACCATGACTTCATTTTCAGTTGCCAAACTGTATCATAAAACACGCGAGTTCCTGCTAGAATGGAGAAGGGTGGAGGTCATGAGATAATGTTACAGACAACATCTGGGGACACCGATCCATGTGAATGTAGCTAAAATAGTCATGCTGATTTCAGAACTGCAGAGACCTCTCACCCCTTTCTTTTTGAGTGTTTATTTCTTTTGAATTTGTGATGTTCATTTGTGATAGAAATTAGGGAAATTGTTAGAGCACTATAATATCAATAACATAAGCTAGATTATTTCCAAATCATGAGTTCTATGTTTTTCACCCTTAATTTGTTCAACAAAAAAAAAACAATAATAAGCCACATTTAAAAAGAAACAGTGATTGCTGAACAACTTTAGGCAAGCAAAGGCAGCCAAGTATATGTTTTAGAATGTTTTCACAGGGAAACATCTGCAAAATGTTTGTGCAGCGGGACTAGCACAGGGGTTTACATAACAATTGTGCAGCTTCTTTTCTTTTTTGGCAACGAGGAAATACCCACGCAGCATATTTAAAAATATTTTTATTTCAGCTACATTTTCTTTGGCAACAGACATACAACCACAGTGACCAGGTATCAATCAACATTCTATTTTCCAGCTGTTTCACAAAATGTGTGATCAGTCACAAAATGTATTTTGTTCCACATATATGCATTCTTAACTCTTCCCTTCCGTCTCATGAAGCTCTCTACTGGAAAAACTGGACACATTTTGGATATCGAAATTAAGAATCATCTGAACGGAATGGTGTCTCTGTTTTCTACAATAAGCCTCATAAAAAGCAAAAGCACTATTTAATTCTGAGAAAAAAAAAAGACTGTCCTAAGGAATAAGTAGTTAAAGAAAACACACAATTTGCTAGTGGTACTATGCAATAAACACTAATGTGTAGTTCTAGAAGAGCCGTAAAGTCCTTGTCAGAAACTCAAAATGAAAGAGTTCTCAATTCAACCTTAAATTGGGGCTGATTAATGGTCTTTAGCAAGTAGCAGCTCTGTGTATATAATGGTTAATCATAAGAAAAGAAGATGGAGAAACATAACTAATTCTCGTGATTTCTTTTCTCTGTAAAAAATAAACATATATATAGGGGAAAGTGGAGTATAAAGATACATGAGAAGAAGTCACTGCTACTGAGAAGCTTATCAATTCCCAACCAATATGCACAAGTAATGGCTCTGTGTCAGCTAAGTGCTGTGGTGAGTGAGATTTGGGGATAGTCCAGCAGAAACACTATTCAAGGTGCCAGTCTGAAATATTACTGGATTAAATTGAAGTAAACGCCATTTAATTCAGATTTTCAAGTATTATACATTATATAAATATCAAAATGTAACTTGGTCCTGCTGCCACCTAAGCAGACAGGGCTCTTGAGGAGAAACGTGAAGACACTCCTTTTCAGCTCCAGATTATCTTTGTGGTGATGGTGATAAACACCTGTATGTTGTCTGACAAACCAGACCAGAGATTAAGCAGCTAGCCCTCGCCTAGAGTCACCAGTCCCCAGTGGGATGCTGAAGCCCCAAGTGAACAGCCTAGTGCTATTTACCAGCAAAGACCAATTAATTAAATGGACAACTTAGTTACTTAATTAATTAACTGAATCTGTATCCCCAAAAGTTATAGGCAAATTCAGAAAAATAAAGGAAAATCAAACAGAAAATAAGAATTACTGAAAAGTAAAAATCATTTTACAAATGTAAAGCTGGGGAAATGCAATTTTAAACATTCTTTGAATGAGATTTTGTTATTAGATCAATCAATGTTCTCTCTATTTTTAGTGATCTAGAGCAAGTAATGTTATCTGCAAATTCCAAATAAGTTAAATTACGTTATATTCTGTGTATGTAATAAATTGTTTTTAGCAGAATAATATTATTAATAGAAATTTAATTCCCTATTCCTCTCTCTTTTCTACCCACCCTCCTCCTTCACCAATAATTGTTGAAAAAATTTAAAGAGGTTGCAACCTCAGGTGCCTACAGGAACCAGTCAGGTGACGTAAGGAGTTAACCAGGACTGCTAGCGGCTGTGTCCTTCTGGAGACCACATGTACTGCTACAGGAGGTGAGCTGGTTCAGCTCAGTCAGTTGTTCCTTTGCAAGTATTTGGGCACTTGACAAAACTTCTGAGTTTATTTTTATTAAAAGCTGGAAATTTGGATTTTTTTTATGTAAACACTCTCAATTTTAAACTGTTATCAACTAATAAAAACACTTTATACAACAGTATATAAGTAGAATAGAACATGTTTTCTGGCTGATTCAGCGACTTGTGCCAGGATATCTTGGTCTAGACCTACTTATGAGGCATGTTCTAGTCTTATGAGACCACACAGAAGGCACCTAATCCAATCTGGGGATTCTTGGTAGGTGTATCCATTAGGATCAGCTGGATTATGCTGTGGTAATAAAGACCCCCAAACTTTAGTGGCTCACATAAACAAAGGCTTGTTGCTAGTGCTATATATCCTTGTGCTCTGTGTCCATACTAGGTAGACAAGGAGATTTTGCTTGTCATAGTTAGAGACTCAGACTGATGGAACAACCCCTATCTGAAACATGGGGTAGAGGGAAAAGAGACATAGAAAACCCAGCAATGAATCTTCAAATGACACATGTCATTGGCTAAAACTAGTCACATAGTATGTAGTAAAGGATTTGGCCTTGCCCAAGAGAGGTCAGGCCTTTTCTTTCAGCTTCTGATAGGAGTGTCTTTTTTTTTCGGTGAGGGCTGGCTACACCTGATAATCTTAGGGTGGGGGACGACCATGCCAGACAGACCAACCATGTGATTTAAGGTGGGAGCTTTGAGTCATGCAGTATCAGTTGACTTGGAGGCTGAGTTCAACCACTTGCACAACCAATAACTCTGACATGCCTATGTGATGAAGCCCCAATAAAAACTCTGGACTCAAAGCTCTAGTGAGAGTCCTTGCATATTGTCACACATTGACGCTGAGAAAGTAATTGGTCCTGAGAACACCAGAAGCCTTGTATTTGGAACCCTCGCAGACTGCTCTATGAGTCTCTTCCTGTGGCTGATTTTCATCTATATTCTTTCTCTGTAGTAACCCATAACTATAAGTATAATAGCATTCAGTGAATTCTGTGAGTTCTTCTAGGGAATTATCAAACCTCACAGTGGTTTTGGAAATTCTCCAAATTTACAGTTGGTATCAGAATTAAGGGTAATATTGGAGTCTGTGTCCTAAAACTTCACAGTTTGACTAAATCTAGGTACATGGTCATTACTCAGTTCAATAGGGTGGGATGTATAGAGCCCCTCTAGAATGAACAACACAAGTAGGAAAACTAGAATATTTGCAAATTTTAATCCAATATATTGCAGTGGGCTTCAGGAAGGAAATGATACCTGCATTCAGTCATAAAGGATATATAGGAGTCAGCCTAGTAAAGAAAATTAGAAGTTTGTGCCAGACATAGGGGCAGAGTACACATAATCATGCAGTGTTGGCACAGCATGATATGAACAGAGAATTTACGTATAGTTTTACATTCCCAAATTAACCAATGAGGAGTGGTAAGTCTAGGCCAGGTCATAAAGGGCTTTACATTGTTAGCAAGATAAAGGTGCTTAAGAATCAGCAGGACTGATTGGGAAGAGGAATCTTGGACTGGGTCAGCCCTATGAGGTCAGTAATGAAACTGGGCACTAGGGGAAGCTACATTGAAGGAGGTCAGTGTGTGAGAGAGAGCTCAGAGCAGAGCCTTTGAGAGAGGAGCTCCAAGGAGTAAGGCTTTTTGTCCTGAGCGCTCATTGTTATTCAGTCAAATGGGACCTTATAGCCTTGGAGTTTGAAAACACTGAGGGGAACTAGTCATTCTCTTCTCACCAAGATCTCTTTATTTTACCGTATGTGTTTAGTCTCATTCCTCAGGGAAATTTAGAGCTGTTTTGGGACACCTGGCTCCCTCAGTATATGGCTTTTGAAGAGGTACCCTGAAGTCCAAGTAGTAGAAACCTTTTTCTTCATGACTCAATAGCCCGTGGGGGATAGAGCCAAAGATGTAGTGATTCAGAATACTAACATATTATTTTTTGAAATGAATTCATGAAATGTGTTTCTGCAAAATGTACTTTAATGACAGAATGGCGCTTGTCTTAGTCCATCTGGGCTGCTATAACAAAAATACCATGGACTAGATGGCTTAAACAGCAAACATTTATTTCTCACTGTTCTAAAGGCTGAGAAGTCCAAGATCAAGGCACTGGCAGATTCTGTGTCTGGTGAGGGCCCATTCCTAGTTCATAGATGGCCATCTTCTTGCTATATCTTCATATGATGGAAAGGGTGAAGTTATTCTCTGGAGTCTCTTTTATAAGGGTACTAATCTGATTCATATGAGCCCTCATGATCTAATCACTTCCCAAAGGCCGCCCCTCCAAATACCACAACATTGGGGATTAGGTTTCAATATATGAATTTTTGGGGGGTGGGGTGGGGCACAAACATTCAGTCTATAGCACTGCTGTTTTTAAGAAGAGTGCTTGAATAATAATTTGAGATAGTAGCCAGTCAATTTTTTTCTTCTTCAATGACCATCCCCATTCGAGCTTCCAGGAGGGACATGTCAGGAAAAAGAAAAACTGTCAGAGAAAAAAATGGCAAATTCTTAGTTTTGGAGTTCAAATAGCACTCATTAGCTGTAAGAGAGAAACAGTTTATGGGGTGTGTAATCCGGAAGAAAGGGTTTTTTATTCAGACCATAAACTACATAAGATCGTAGGAGCTCAAAGATGAATCAAGGGAGTAGATTTGACAGTGTGAGTTTGGGGGATGGTGGGTGCTGTGTTTAATTTTTCAGCCCCATCCCTTGGGGATAAGAATAAGAAGGAGTCCTTCTTTACATTGGAGAGCACAGCATAGACTAGACCAGTACCTGGCATTTATTACCAGGATCTCTGGCAAAAGTTTCTTCTACCAGAGTTGGGTGAGACCAGTAGTGACCTTAGGTCAAAGTGATTCCCTGCTGATGGCTCCAAGTTTTCCATAGGCTCATATAAGCTTGGAAGATCAGCCAGATCTTCTAGGATGGCCCATAAGAGCCAAGTGAGGGTCATTGGATCCATAGGAGTCTGAGAGTTGGGACAAGGAGAACCCAAGGAGTGATTTGTTTGACCTTTATGACTTTGGACACATCAGTGAATTCAGAGTGGGCAGGTTCTGATAGCAAAGACTATGATGAGAAATTTGTCAATCCTGGTAAGTTTTGGAATGGAAGTGGGTCTCACTTAGAAGACTAGTGATATGAGGAGCACTTTGTGGTATGCCAAAACAGAACTGAGACAGATCAAGGCCAAAAAATAGAGCTTTCCCCCGCACACTAATGCCTTGTGGAATTTAACATGTCTCCAATGGGCAGATAGATGGATGGGGCAAGTCTGAAAAATGTAACATACCATCTATTCGCTAATGACACCCTCTTTCATGACTCCATCATTGACTTTCTCCTCCAGACTTGTGTATCCAGCTGTGTGCTCAACATCTCTAAGTAGATACCTATTTGGAACTTCAAACTTGACATTTTCAAACGAGCAATATTTTTCAACTCTAACAAGAACTGACTACGTAATTGGCAGGGCCCAGTGCAAAATGACAACCTGGGACCTCTTGTTCAAAAAGTAGGAAAAAATGCCTTTAAAGTTATTAAAACATAAATCTTTTTCCTTTCTTCTATGCTCTCTCTCAACTTGTCATGGTATTGTTTTATTTGCTATTTAACATCATGGTCCTTCAAACATGGGAAAACAGTCACGGGCAAGTGCAGACCATCAGAGGACCAGGAGAGATGGAAGCAGCAGGACCTACAGGTAGTGCCTGAGCCAGGGACAGAAAAGTCAAGCCAGGCATTTCCCCTTCCTACCAGCCACTGCCTTTTCCAAGGGTGTTGCACCCTCCATGCTGGGTCATGCTAGGTACATGGATATGGGTTTCCCTAGGGAAACCATGGGATGGGCATGGACACTGGGGTAGAAGGCCTCAGAGGTCACTGAGTGGGTTAAGGATGGGAAGGCTGGGCAGGGCCTGGGGTATCTGCTAACAGCCCATCCTAGGGAAGCAGGATGTCAGCAAGAGGCATAACCTCACATGAGCTGAGGCTCTAGTGTCCCATTGGACTTCACTTACAAAACACAAAATCGAAGATAAAATTATTAAAAACTCCAAGATGGGCAACATAAAGCATTAAACCCAAATCTGGGGCCCTTCTTGGCATGGAGAACTGTGCAACTGCATTGGCCTCAGACCCATGAAGCTGGCCCTGACTTTGCCCCCGACCTGCTACTTCCCCAGTGTTCTTTAAATCAATAAATAATACCACAGTTTTCCAGTTATTCAGTCTTTATAGTCAAGAGTCATCCTTAATTCCTTTATTAACAACCCACATCATTAAGGAACTCCTGTCAGCACTGTATCTAAAATATAAATCCTTTCTAACCACTTTTCATCACCTCTTGGATGATCACAATAGCTTCTTGACTATTTCTCCTGCTTTCATTCTTGACCACCTAGAGTTCATCCGCCATACAGCAGCCTGAGCCATCTTTTAAAAATATAAAGCCAGCCACTTCAGTTTTCTTCTCAAAATTTTCCAATTGCTTCACATCACACTTAAAAATAAAATTCTTATCATGGATTACAAGTACCTACAAGATTTGATCTCTGCCTGTCTCTCATCTTATCCTTAACTATGTTCCTTAAATATTGAAATTTGTACACTTAATCTTCTATATCTCTAAAAGGCTCTTCCCTAGAATTTTCTTCTCAGATATCACCTTCTTAGAGAGATACTCTCTGAATATCCTATTGAGAGGCTTTTTTTCTCTGACACCAAATGTGTGTTGTCTTTTCTCACACCAATAACCAATTCTCCAATTCTCTGAAACCAACTATGTGTCTTGTCCAGCAATTCAATTCAGTTCTGATACTAACCACCCAGAGTTAGCACAGACTCTACAGGTGAAGGGCTCAGTCTCACAAGACTGCCCCCATTTCCGATGCCAGTTGCAAGTCCCAGACCACTTGTACTTCTGACTGATCGACTACAAATTGGAGGTTCCCATGACCCCTTCCTCAGAGTTGATAATTTACTAGAACAGTTCACAGGACTCCGGAAAATACTTCACTTATGTTTACCAGTTTATTGTAAAGAGTGCAGATGAACAGACAGATGAAGAAGTACATAGGGCGAGGTCCAGAAGAATCCCAAGCACAGGAACTTCTGTCCCCATGGAGTTGGGGTGTGTCATCCTCTTGGTATGTGGATATGTTCACCAACCTGGAAGCTCTCTGAACTCCTTTGTTCAAGAGTTTTTATGGGGTTCAATATCCAGTCTCTCCTTTTCTGAAGGTTGGTGGATGGGGCTGAAAATTCCAACTCTAATCATTTGGTCTTTCTGGTGACCAACCGCCTTCTGAGGCGATCAGGGGCTTTACCCTAATTCATCTCATTAGTATAACTCAGATGTGAATCAAAAGGAGCTCATGATGAATAATAAAAGACATTCCTATCACTCCAGAAAATTCTGAGGGTTTTAGGAGCTCTTTGTCAGGAACTGGAGAAAAAGACGAAATATATTTTTGACTTATACCACATCTATCTAAAATAGAAACTTACTTAATTATCTTTCCCTTTCTCAGGTTTATTTTTCCTCCTCACATTTAGCACAACTTTTTAATTAATAATTTATTTGTTTATATGTTTGTTTTCTGTATCTCCAAGTAGAATATGAGCTCTAAGAAATCAGAAGCTTTGGCTGTCTGATCAATCCTTTTATCTCCTGTGCCTAAAACAGAAGCACATAATAAGCCATCAATAAATATTTGTTGAATAAAAGAATATATGAATTTTCTTTCATCGTTTTCAGTGTTTTCAACCTAAATTTACAAAATAAATCAAAATTTCACTGAGTATACCCCAAAGTGACTAGATTAAATTTTTCATATAAGGTAAGAACTGAGGCTTAGAATTAGAAATTAAATTCAGTTATATGTTATATATTTGCCCACGTGAATCTTCATTATTTAAGTTATAGCCACTATATCAAATCTCTGTAATCTCCTATAACTACTGCTTTAGGAACCTTGAGTGGAACAATGCTTTACATTATATGTGAGATATTATATTAGATTTCTATTGCTGCTGTAACAAAATACCACAAATTTAGCATCTTAAAACAACACAAATTATGATTTTACAGTCTGGAGGTTAAAAGTCTGAAGTCAGTCGCAGTGGGCTAAAATCAAGGTGTTGACAGGGCTGCGTTTCTTCTGGAGATTCTAGGGAAGAATCTGTTTCCTTGCTCTTTTCAGCTTCTAGAGGCTGCCTGCATTCCTTGGCTTGTGACCCCCTTCCTCCATTTTCAAGGCCAGCAACAACAGGTTGAGTATTTCCCAAGTTGCATTTCTCTGGCCTAATATTATTCCTTCCTCTTCCATTTTTACAGTCATGTGATTAGATTGAGCTGACCTGGATAATCCCAGATAATCTCTCCATCTCAGGGTCCTTAACTTTAACATAGCTGTAAAGTCTTTTTTGTCTTGTAAGGTAACATATTCATAAGTTCTGGAGATTAGGACTTGGGCATCTTGGGGGGCCCAATATTCAGCCTTCCATAGCTAGTAATTAGCATTAGTGTCTAATGAATCATATTTTTAAAATAATTTTTAAAAGCCTTAGAAAAGGTGTTACTAAGTCAAATGACTACAACAGTCAGGCAGCTAAAGGAAGCCCAGAAGGTGTGGATGTTGGTGCACAGGAGAGCATGTGCCCTGACTAAGGGGTCAGCAGTGTCTCAGCTCCAACCAAATGTTGCCATGCAGAGATGTGAGCCCAGAGTGGTCAGTTCTTTCACTTTTTCAAGACAACCTGGATGTGCAAATTTATATGTATATCCCCCTAATTTTGAAATGTTGGCAACAAATTGCATGATGTTTTTCAAAACTGTGAAGGCTAAACCGAAACGTGTCCATGAGCTGACCCTGATTCCTGAGCCCCCAGTGTGCCACCTCAGTTCTAGAGGACCAAGAGGGCCCTCCTTTGTTAGTCCCTCCAACAAGATCTTCAGAGGCACTTACTGTATGCCTGCCTCGTGAGTTTTGTTCCAGGTATTAGGAGCTAATGTATAAAATTCTAATTCATCGACCTATCTATGTCATTTGTGGCGCAATATTACTTGGAGTTAATTCATACATTGCTACGCGGAGTGAATATATTGCTAAACAGACATTTCATTAAAACAGTTTTGTCTTTATTTGCTTACTGAAGAATATTTAATTAGTACCTATTTATTGAGTAAGTCCTTCCCTCTTTGAGGCACTATGGGGAATATGAAGATAAATCAGACAGAGACCCTTTCTTCAAGGAACCTATCACCAAGGGCCCACACATTAAAATTTTAACAAGGACTATGGAACTTCAGTGAAAAAAATAAGTCACTGCTTTTGAGGAGAATCAAGTCTTCACGTGAAGACTTGAAATAAAGTATATTGAAGTTGGGCCTTAAAGGATGGCTATTAAGTACTCCATTTGTCTTTTTCTTGTAATCTTTTTCTGTGTATAACTTGACATTGTCTCCAGGCTCTAGGTTTACATGGACTTAGCTACATAATCATGTCTAGATAACTTATTAATGAATGCAATTTTTAAAGGATGTACTAATAATGAAAAATGAATAACTGATCAAAGAAATTAATCTTAACCCACATATTCCTTATGTAGCTTTAGGAATGCCTGGATGGATGGAAAATATAGTGTATTGTCTTAGTATTTGAACCAAAAGTAAAAGTTAGAATAACTGCTAGTGCAATGAGAAATGTTAAATGTGATAGGCAAACCAGCTGAAAAAACAGGCTGGAAATTTGTTTTATGAAACTCACCTTACAGAATTTCACCCAATAAAACACATGGGCATGCAGTATTAATTTTTTTCTGTGTCTATGTATCATCACAAAAGGCCCTTTTTAATAATATTCGGGGTGCACATTTGGTCCCATTTGAACACAATTTATGAACACTTACTCTCTTATTTAAATTCCACCTTTTGACAAAATGGGCAAGAATCCAAGTAAGGCAGCATGGTTAACTGTTAGTCTAATACATATAGACTTGAATCTTAATGCAAAACAACTCAAATTCACCAGAACTCAACCTACCATGAAATTGTAACCTTTTATTCTATTTGGTTGTCCTCAGTATAATTCCATATCCTTTTCAAACTTACCTCACAAATAAATACATTCAAGCACAAGTAAAAGGAAATACAAGTGATATAACAGCAACCACAACAAAAATCTCAGACTCCATTTTAATCATGAAAAACTACTAAAGCAGGAGTTAGAAAAAAACCTTGTTCCTTTAACCTGTTGATTCCTCATTCTACAAGATTATCCCCCAAGAGCCTGCGCTCTACCACTTTTCCCAGCTCAGACATAGATTTGGCCAGAAATGAAGGAATGTAGGGCAAAGTGAATTAACCCATTGCAACTTTGCCAAATAGACATTTAAATGTTTTTTGTCTCTCATTCTTTTCCATAACTTCCAAGGCATCTGTGAATGGAGTTAGACAAAAATCCTTTGTTGTCATAGTCTGCAACATTTTGTCTATTGAGGCAGTAATCAACACAGCTAAGTTATAATGCCATTTGCACAATTTAGTTTATATCACTACTATTTCCCATACCATGATAGTTTCCCTCTGAAAGATTTTTGGATGTCCAGAACCAAATATGGACTGGACAATGTTTGCACTATTTCCTGCTTCCAGTTCAGTCTGCTTTTTATCACACACAGGTGTTCCTGAACCTTCTAGCTGTTAAATGTGTTGTTCTGGTAATCTTACTGGAACTGTCTGTATTTTTAAGCCCACAAGAATTCAAATAAAGACTTTGCCTTTATTTTGCCTTTAATAATAAGTTGTACATTTTAATGAAATGAATATTCATGTGTTACTTGTTCTTATGGCATTTACTGTTTTCAAAAAATAATGACAGCTATCTGATTGGTGTTCTTCAATCCTCATCTACTTAAAAAGTTGACTAGAGCCATCTGAAGATCACAATCCTTAAGTAGATCGACTGCAGTGGCAGAACTTAGCCAACCTACAAACCCGTAGTTTGCAGACTCTGCTGTTGCATGCTAGTGTAGACAATCTCTTTGAAGTTGGAATCCCTAGGGACAAGTTTGAGAGGGTGCTGAGTTGCTTCAAATAGTATTGTATTTAACACCAGAAAAAAATCCTCTGTGAAGGAGCTGGCAGCACTCTACTGCTGTGCTGAGATGCTTTTTCTGAGAGAGTAGAATTTCGATAAAAAGACAGAATAACAATGTATTGTATTGATTTAACGTGGAAGACAACAGTGATTCTTGCATTTTTTTGTTTTGTTTTCTCGTCAATCCTTTATACTAGAACACTGTTTCCATATTTTTCCACTGTAAGCCCAGACTTGGATTAAATCACATGGGAAGCTAAGTTCCCATATTAATTTCAAGTTGT
>NC_080742.1:66568398-66695898 GCF_020826845.1 Diceros bicornis minor | reverse complement strand
ACTGTGATATGACTTTGGAAAGGACTGCAGTGTACAGTGCATTAATGCATTAGCTTTTTCATCTCTGGAGGCCCACGTTAAAAACGTGACTTAGGACACTTGTGAAATGAATTTGACAGTAATGATGAAACCCTGAGTGTGTGTTAGTACACGTACATATCTTCAGACTTTAAAACACAATTAATTAGAGATGTGGCCCCAAAATAGCAAAGGTCTATACTTTAGAATTAAGATATATTTATAGCTCTACCTGAGAATCCTGATATTTTCAGGAAGCATGAAACACCTACACATTATTTATGATTTGAGCTAAATTTGAAATGGCTAAATTAGAAGGCAAATTTAGGTCCTTAAATAAAAGTGTTCTTTGGTTTCTCATTTTAATTGTCCTAGATTATGCAGGAAATATTAATATTACCTTAGGCCTAGCTTAACTAAGTGTAAAGTAGAGTAATTTTCCAATGCATTCGATTTAGTAAAATAGCGAATCGGAAGAATTTAGTAAAATTCTTCTCCAATTTTACAGTTTTTCTAGGGATCGGGTAGTTTTATGTGAATTAATAGGAAAAATAAACACCATATTTTATTTTGCCAGGTTAAACACAGCCTTTGGGGAAAGTGGGATGAGCAGAATTTAGGGAAAAGCAAAAATGAACAAGCAAAACCACAGATATATTTAACCGTGTGGTTACTGGGTAGGGGCCAGCTACCTTTAGTCTATTGTTGTCAATTCTAGGACAGGTATCTCCTCATAACTGTAACTCTGGTCTTCTCATTCTTCTAACACTAAACATATGCTCCTGCTATAATGACATGTGCTACTTGCATACCGAATTGCTACTACTTGAATTAATTTCTTATGTAAAAATATATTCAACTCCTGAATGAGAACAGATAATGTTATGAAGTTGTCTTCTGAAAGAATTTTGTTAGCATTTTTTTTTTCCTGAGGCACGGATCACAGATTACTCATTCAACAAATATTTATTCAGTGCATGTTATGTGCCAGGCACTGTTCTCAGTACATACCAAAAAACAAAACAAAGACCTCCTCCTCATGCAGCTAACACTCTGGTGAAAGGAGACAAACAGTAAACAATAGACATACTTTGTCAATTATATTGTATTTTAGAAAGTGCAAAGTGCTAAAATAAGGGAGAAAATAGAGCAAGGAGAAGGCATTTGGGAATGCAAGAGTGTGGGGTAGGGGGGAATAATTGTTGTATTAAAATAAGAAAGTAAAAAGTGAGGAAATCAGCCAGATGGAAATCTAGAGGAAAAACATTTCAGGCGAAGAGAACACTGTTGGTGGATTTGAGCAGAGTAGTAACATGATCTAAGTTGCGCTGTTGAGAACAGATTGTAGGTACAAGAGTAGTGACCAAGAAGGAACCAGCTTGACTAAACTTTAGACAGGTTTCTACCTGACTACAGGCCCCTCACCTCCCTTTTCTCAGAGCATTTACTTGAGCAAATTCTTTCTCTGCCCCTTTGAGATGTAAATCTTTTCCCAGCCTCTTGCCGGTTTTACAATCCGAAGTGTCTCTCTCAAGGACCTGGGAGCCATTTCTTTGAAATGTAATCATCAAGAAAAATTGTCCCTGTCTCTCAGTCTGTGTGGGAGAGTAGGAGCCTAACTTCGATAAGCACCAATTAGCAAACACAGATGGCCTAATCACATTGACTACTCCCCGCTAATGTCCTCCACTGCTTTTCCACTAGCTCACTCTAGTGCTTAAAAACTCTCCTCACTTTTGTTTCAGCTGAGTTGAAGTTGAGTTCAATCTCTCTTCCCTATTGCAGTAGTCTTGAAAAAAGTCTTGTCATTTTAGATAATTTTCCAATGCAATTTTTCTTTTACAATTCAAGCAGGAAGATCTATTAGGAGGCTACTATTATCCAGGCAAGAGACAATGGTGGCTTAGACCTGGATGATAGCAGTCTGCATGTACTTTATTTATTTATTTATTTGGTGAAGAAGACTGGCCCTGAGCTAACATCTGTTCCAGTTTTCCTCTATTTTGTATGTGGGATGCCGCCACAGCGTGGCTTGATGAAGGGTGTGTAGATCTGCGCCTGGGATCCAAATCCGCAAATCCTAAGCCACCGAAGCAGAGTGCACGAACCTAACCACTATGCCACCAGGCCAGCCCCCGAATGAACTTTAAAGCTAGCCTTTACTCATAGGATTGGCTGGCAGAAGGAATATGGGGTGTGGGAGAAAGAGAAGAGTCAAGTTTATCTTTAAGACTTTTGGCCTCAGTTACCGGAAAGAAGGAATTGCCACCAGCTGTGATGAGGAAGGCTATGGGCCAAGCACGTCTGTCTGAGTTCTCCATTTGTTTAAAAAAAATTTTTTTATTCAGGTGTAATTGACATATAACATTATGTTAATTTCAGGTGTACAACACAATTTGATATTTGTATGTAGTATAAAATGATCACCATAATAAGTCTAGTTAACATTCATCACCATACATAGTTATGGAATTTTTTTTCTTGTGTTGAGAACTTTTAAGATCTACTCTCTTAGCACCTTTCAAATATGCAATACAGTATTATTAACTATAGTTGCCATCATGTACATTACATGCCCAAGACTTATTTATTTTATAACTACAAGTTTGTATCCCCCATTTCACCATTCCCAACCTCTGCCTCTGGCAACCACCAATCTGTTCTCTGTATCTATGAGAATGAAATTTTTTTTTTAAATTCCACATTTAAGTGAGATCATATGATATCTGTCTTTCTTTGTCTGGCTTATTTCACTTAACATAATGCCCTCAAAGTCTACCAATGTTGTGACAATTGGCAAGATTTCATTCTTTTTTATGGCTGTGTAGTATTCCATTGTGTGTGTGTGTGTGTGTGTGTGTGTGTGTGTGTGTGTGTTCCATTTTCTTTATCCATTTATCCATCGGTGGATACTTAGGTTGTTTCCATAGCTTGGCTATTGTAAATTATGCTGCAATGAACATGGGGGTGCAGATATCTTTTCGTTAGTGTTTTTTTTCTTTAGATACATATCCAGAAGTGGAATAGCTGGATCATATGGTAGTTCTATTTTTAATTTTTTGAGGAACCTTCATATTGTTTTCCATAATGGCTTCACCAATTTACGTTCCCGTCAATGGTGCACAAGGGTTCCCTTTTCTCCACATCCTAGCCAACACTTGTTATTTCTTGTCTTTTTGATGGTAGCCATTCTAACAGATGTGAGGTGATCTCTCATTGTGATTTTGATTTGCATTTCCCATATGATTAGTTATATTGAGCATCTTTACATGAACTTGTTGGCCATCTTTATGGCTTCTTTGGGAAAATGTCTATTGAGATCCTCTGTCCATATTTTAATTGGATTATTTGTTTTTTTTGCTATTGACTTGTATGAGTTCTTTATATATTTTGGATATTAACCCCTTATCAGATATACGATTTGCAAATATTTTCTCCAATTCCTTCTCCAGATTGCCTTTTCATGAATCCTCCATTTCTGAATTCATTTTGAGATCTTTTATGATTAAAGGAAACCATTTAAATCTTCATATCTTCAAAAGCAACAATTTCTCTTTATATTCATATATTCATACAAACCTTTCTTACCATTTCTTTTCTAAAGTAAGAAATGCATTGCTCTGAGTGACTCAAAACACTTATTTTTATTAGATTTAGTGCCAAGAATCATTTTATTTAATTGATTTTTATTGTGGATTATATAATATATACAAAAGAATGTATAAAATGTATTCTGCCAGTTAAAGAATAATAAAGTAAACAACTGTTCTTTCCTCACACGCAAAACATTATCAATAACTTCGAGGTTCCATTGTGTCCTTCCCAATCATATTTCCCTTCCTTCCCCACAGAGGTAACCCAATATCCTGAATTTTGTGTTGATCCTATATTTGCTTTATTTTCTAAATAGTTTTAGCAATTTAGTGGATGCTGTGGTGTGCCACCTAAATCAAACTTTCAGGACAAAGACATTCATTCCACTTGCTTCCAGGAGTGTCAGCTGATGACAGCTTACATCTGTGACCCTCTCCAGGAAGTTCTGGGCCTGCCAAGGGAGAAAAGAAACTATTTGCCACCAGACAGCATGTACAGGAAGGAGCCAGGAAAGTATGGGGCTGGATCCTAAGGATACTGAATCATGAGGGGTAGAATATAAAGTTAGTTAAGGAAGAGTTTATCAGTACGAGAGCACTTATTTTGGTATAGGAAATAACATCATGTCAAGGAACTCAGGAGAATCTGGGACTCTTTTGGAAGCCTGGAACAAGTGATGACCTACACTAAGTGAAGTAGAAATGTCAGAGTGCTATGGCAGATGGTAGAGGAAGGAATCAAAAAGGCTTATGGAAAATGGCATGCCAGAAAGGATAGACTTGTGTAAGACTGGAAAACCCACCAGCCAACTATGTTCCAAATGAGAGCTTAAAAAACAACCTATTAGATTTTCCTCCAAGACTTAAAAATAGAGATGCCCTATGACCCAGCCATCCTATTACTGGGAATCTATCCAACGAACCTGAAATCAACAATCCAAAGAGGCTTATGCACCCCTATGTTCATTGCAGCATTATTCACCATAGCCAAGAAGTGGAAGCAACCTAAGTGTCCCTCGACTGACGATTGGATTAAGAAAATGTGGTATATATATACAATGGAATACTACTCAGCCATAAAAAAGACAAAATCATCCCATTTGCAACAACATGGACGGGGCTGGAGCATATTATGTTAAGTGAAATAAGCCAGAAAGAGAAAGACAAACACTGTATGATCTCACTCACATGTGGAATATAAACCAACACATGGACAGAGAAAACTATACTGTGGTTACCAGGGGCAGTGGGGGTGGGGGTGGGCACAAGGGGTGACGGAGTCATATATATGGTGATGGACAAACAAAAATGCACAACCCAAAATTTCACAATGTTAAAAACCATTAAAACATCAATCAAAAAAAAAAAAAACCTATTTACCAAATCAATAAAAAAAAAATGTGCTTGTGATAGGGATAACAGGATTATTGAGAGTTTTGGTATATGATCTCTAGAGGCCAGGGCTGATGGTGATGATGTTACAGAACTGGGCTTTCTGATAACAGTGGAGATGATAGGCATTTAACCACCAGAGGGAAGATGGGGGCAAGTATTGTAATGTATAGCAAGGTTGGAGTAGCAACCAGAACAGTATGACCTGCAAAGAGCACAGTGTTCCTAGGGCAAGGTTGATGAGCAACCAACAAGAATGATGCTCAAATAACCAAGACAAATCAAGCATAGGTGATCAGGAGGCTGAAAACCTGCCTTAATAAAAAAGCACCATCTCTTGCCAATTTCCAGACTTGAGCCAGAGCTCAGACCTGGAATCCACTTACTGAAGAAGCAGGGTCTTGTGAGGAAGGAACCAACCCCATGGCAATGCTTCTCCCAATCCTTCCACAAGGGATCCATCACCATTTACTCAGGTCATTGCACACTGGAGAAGTGAGAAAACAAGATATTTTGAGGACTCTTGGACACAGAGTCTGAGGAGACATTGATTTCCAAGGATCTGAAGCATTTTAATGGGTCCTCTGCTGGGGTGGGGGCATATGTAGGTCGGATAATAAATAGAGCTCTGGCCTATGTCTGATTTACAATGAGTCTACTAGGTGAACCCACTCCATGTTTATTTCCTCATTCTCCAAATGTATAACTTGGCAGTTGCCAGAGCTCTCACAGTGGGTCCATGGCTTGTGCGTGGGGTTAGAGCTATCATGGCTGGAAAGGCCAAGTAGAAGCTTTTGTATCCCACCCTTAGCCCCTTGGCCAAGATAGTAAATTAAGAGCATATTTCATTCTTGAGAAGCTAGCAAAGATTTGTGCCACCTATTGAGACCTAGAGGTGTGGTGGTCATCATCATACCTCATTTAATTCCGTTGTCATTTTCCTACTTCTTTGACTCCTACAATAACCAGCTGGATCATGGCAGATAACAAAGACTATCGTGAACTCAAATGCAGCTGCTATGCCATATGTGGTATTTTGTAGCACCAATTGCAGCTGCTGTGCTGCTGTATGTGGTATTTTTGCTAGAGTAGATTAACACAGCCTCAGTTACATGGCATGCAGTTACTGATTTGGTGAATGTGTTCTTTTCCGTCACCATTGGGAAAGAGAACCAGAAAGAGTTTACATTTATATGAGATGGACAACAGTATCTGTATCAGTCTGTTCAGGCTGCCATAACAAAGTACCACAGACTAGGTGGCTTAAACAACTGAAATTTATTTTCTCACAGATCTGGAAGCTGGAAATCCAAGATCAAGGTGCCAGCAGGATTGGTTTCTGGTGAGACTTTTCTTCCTGGCTTGCAGAGGGCTATCTTCTCACTGCGTCCTCATGTGACCTCTCCTCTGTGTGCACACATTCTTGTTATCTCTTCCTCTTCTTATATGGACACCAGTCTTGTTGGATTAGGGCCCCACCCTTATGACCTTATTTAACCTTAATTACCTTCTCAAAGACTCTATCTCCAAATACAGTCACATTGGGAGTTAGGGCTTCAACATATGGATTTGGAGGGGACACAATTCAATCCCTAACAGTATCCATTTTCCCAAGGTTATGTTAATACTTCCATCCTCTGTTGTAAAATAGTTTGAAGCATTCTGAATTGTGTCTACATTCTACAGAGCATCACACTGGTTTACTACACCAAGGGCATCATACTAGTTAGACTTGAAGATCAAGAAATGGTGAGTACATTGGAGGCCCACGGTAATACACATGTGCTCCAAAGGGTGAGAGATAAATCCTACAAAGGGATCCACCACATCAATGAGATCTTTAGGGATCTATGGTATAGGGCATCGCAGGACATCCCCTCTAATAAAGGACACATTATTGAATTTTGCAATTTTCATTGCTAAGAAGGAAGCACAATGCTTGATAGATTTCTTTAGGTTCTGAAGGCATAAAATTGGACCTTTGAGTATATTGTTCCAATCCATGTGCTAAGCGACACATAAGTTTTCTTGCTTTGAATTGAGCCCAGAGCAGGAAATTGTTCGATAGCAAATCCAGGCTGTGGTGCAAGCAGCTCTGCTGTTTGGCCCACATGACCTTTGTGTTATTTGGAGGTACCCGTGGTGGGAAAAGTTACCATGTGGACTTTATAGCGAGTTCCAAAAGGAGATTCACAATGTAGAGCCTAAGATCTGGAGCATCAGCATGCCATCTGCATCAGAAGACTATAAGCCATTTGAAAAACATCTTCTAGAATGCTAGTGGGCTCTAATAGAGATGGACCATTCGAACACAGGGTATCAGGTGATCATGAGCTGGGGTTCTCTCAGACCCACACAGTCATAAGGACCATGAGCAATCCATGTTAATTTGGAAGTGGTACATTAGAGGTTGTGCACAAGCAGGACAGAAGCACAGAAGTAAGTTGAATGAGCATATGGCCCAGACACCCATATCCTCATCACCCTTGCACAAGTGCTTCTTTCTCAGTTCATGCCTATGACAGCATAAGGGAGGAAGGTTCCTTATTACCAGCTGATGGAGGCAAAAAATAGCCAAGCATGGTTCATAAATGTGTGCAAAATGAAAATGGACTGCTATTCAACTTCAGCCCCACTCATACGTGGATTGAAATGGTTGATGAGAAATCACCACTGGGCAGAGCTTTGATTGGAGAATCGGGTAATTCACTTTGTATAGAAAGAGAAATGACCTGAGATAAAAATATTCATGAAGTTATGAGCAGAGGCAAACGACTTTGCTGGTTGGTTGATAGTCTAGAAGGAGAAAAACTGGAAAATTTGAGACATGGTGGACTAGGAAAGAAGCCTCCAGGTGGATCTATGGGAATGTGTACAAAGTTTAAAGATTTTGGTATCATATGTTAATGCCCACCAGAGAGTGTGGGCAAAATTACTTGCCAGTTGACATTAGCCAGCCTCTGTCATCAGCAGTATTCCTTATTGCTGGCATAATGAGCTCAAGAATGGAGTAGCCATGGAGGATAAGCTTGGGGTCAACAGTATGGGATCACACCAAGACTGATCTAGTTTCTTGTGCTTCTAAGTGTCCAACCTATTAATAGGAATAAATTCCAGTATTAAGACATTGATATGGCACTTTCCTTCAAGGAAATCAACCAGTGACTTTGAGGCAAGTGATTACAATGGAACATTTCCACCCTGGAAGGGGTAGGGTTTGTTTAGACTGCAATTGACATATATTGTACATATGAGTTTATCTTTCCTATAATGTCAACTCTTATTATATAAGGCCTCACAGAGTGTTTGATCCACTGACATGGAATTCTGCATCATATCTCATTGGACTAAGGGATCTACTTAACACCAAAGAAAGCAACAGTAAGCGTGTAACCACGTGATCCAATGGTCCTTTATATACAGCCAACCAAATAGAGTGATGGTACTACCTTTGAAGAGGCAGCTAAGGTATTGTGTTATGCGTGATAGCTGCAAAGATGGGGCTCCATCCTCCAGAATGTGGTGTATCTCCTAAATCAATAGCCATTATATGGTGTGGTGTCCCCAAGATGTAAGACTTGTCTTACATGGTAGAGGCAGAGAAGAACACACATGGCACCCAGTTGATCATCTGGGAGGCTCTTCTAGAATTCTCCTATCTAATTTTGATGGTAAATGGACAATTGCAGCAGCCGTAGCCTGAGAAGGGCATTATAACCAGAGTCTCAAACTCTTGGGGGATGAAAGTCAGACTCTTTGGGGATGAAAGTCTGGGTCACGCCACCATGTATGCCACCTAGGCAAGCAGTGGTGCTGGCTGAGGATGAGGGGCATCTAGAATGGGTAGTAGAGGAGAAAGACAAAATAAGTACAAGTTGTAGCCTTGGGATCATTTTCAGTGATAGGGACTGTATTTCATCCTACTAACTGTTGTCTTAAGTTTCCCCAGAAAAGGGAGAAACCAGAATCTTGGAGATTCTGGGGTTCCAGATGGGACAAACTCACTATACAAAGCAAAGAAGTCTGATTGTACAAGGAGTAGCCTGCTTAGTGATTGCTCTGATGTATCTTCCAGATCCCTCTTCAGGACTTAGGCTGTGGGGTATGTTGGCCACTGGTAGCTTACAGCTATGTGGCTTTCCAGGGAATTATTCTTGACTGATGGAAGCTGCCTCACATAAATTTTCACCCAAAAGGGAACCTGCATCCAGTTTCCAAACCATTCTATGTGGGGTACAAAGGCTTAAGCCACTACTTCTGCTCAGCATGGCCACCCCAACTCTAGAGCTCCCAGTAAAATCAATGCTTTTTTCCAACCACATCACAGTTCAACTTCTTCTCCGCAATCATGCTTTTTTTATTCCATTCCAGGTTTTGTTTCTGAAATGACTTTTTAATAAACTTTCTGCACATATTCTCCTCAAAGTCTATTTCCTCGTGAACTCAACCAAAGACATCATCAATAATTGCATTCCCAAACAACAGTTCGTTTAGCTTTGCCTGACTTTGGACTTAATATACAGTTTGCATTCCTTTGTGTCTTGTGTCTTTCATTTAATATTATATACTTGAGATTCATCAATTTTGATACATATAGTGATAGTTCATTCATTTTCACTGCTATATAGTATCCAAAGAATGTATATACTACAATTTATTCTTTCTTCTATTGACGTACATTTAGTTGTTTCCATTTTTATTTTGATATTATAAATAATGATACTAAAAACATTTTTGTACCTGTGTCTTGGTGTATATAGAGTTTCTGTGGAGTATTGTAACACTCATTTTGCTTGAACAGCAGCAATAATCTTGGGTTCAGATTGACAAGCAAACTGTGAAACCCAATAGGTTTCATCCAGCATCAAATTTATGCAGCTTTTAGAAAAGATAAGGGCAGCCAACAAAGCATACATAGCAACGGCATAGCAGAGGTCTCATGACTTTCAGAAGCTGCTTCTCAGGCCACTGACCACTTTGTACTAAGGGACCATGTAGTCAAAGAAGACGAGGCTGAATGTGTGTGGACCACCTAAGATTAATCATAGTCATCAGCATTTATATCTTGATAATCTTGTAACCCCCTAAGGAAAATATGACTGGCTTCCCTCCTTTTGTACAGCTGCATGTCAATTGTCTAATGAACAACCTTGATGAACACATGCCTGGGTTTAGTACATAGCAACTTCATCAGGACTCTCATTTACCTCAGACCTTGTACACTTTTATATATTCATTGTGTTAGTGTTGCAAGGGATTTGAATAAGGGTCAAAACATTCCCCATCCCTGATGCTGAAGGAAAGATTACAGTCCAGCTTTTCACACTGTCCTTCCAAGTATATACATAAGAGTAGAATTGCTAGGTCATGTGGTATGTGCATGTTTGTCTTTATAGGTGCTACCAAACTTTCCCAAAGTGAATGTACCCATTTGCATTTTCACCAGCAATGGCTGAGGCTTCTTTTGCTTTACATCTTTGCCAGCTCTGGGATTATCAAACTTCCTAATTTTGATAGTTGAACGGATATACAGTAGTACCTTATTAAAGTTTGAATTTTCACTTACCATTATTTATCAGTAATGAAGTTGAGCAGCTTTTTCCTATGTTGATACACTGCTGTGCTTTCTCAATGTGAAATGCCTGTTCATATTTTTTTGCCCATTTCTCTATATGATTGTTTGTCTGTTTCTTATTAATTTTAGTTCTTTGTACCATATGAATACTAATCCTTTATCAATATGTAATGAAGATATATTCAATTAGTTTTTCACTTGTCTTTTCCCTCTCTTTGCCATACTTATTTTAAACTCCTGTGGAATTTATAGCCTTACTCCAAGGTTTCTACTTTTAGGTCACCTTTAATAAACCCTTTCCTATCCCAAAGACATAAAGATATTCTCATGTGGCTTTGTAGAACGTTTTATTCCATTTGTAATTGACTTTTGTATTTTAATGTGTGTGAGGTAGTGATACTATACACAACACACACAAAAACAATTGCCACCATAGAATTTTGTGATTAGCACATCCTTTGCCAGTGATATGTGATGTTTGTTTTATCCTGTGCCATATATCAAGTTTCATGTATAGTGGAATTTATTGATGGAACTTGAGATGTGATTTTATTTTTTTAATGTGTTAATCTGAAGACTCACACTTTAAAAATTTTTCTAATATTAAACTAGCTTTCCATTTTTGAATTGAACTCAAATTGATCATATTATTATTTTTTGTACATTACTCAAATCAATTCAGTAATATTTTGTTTAGGAATTTTGCACCTGTGTTAATGAGTGTAATATCTATATAGCTTTCCTAAATTTTATTATCCTTGATTAATTTAACTATCTAAATAATGCAAGCTTCATAAAGAGACAGTGTTTCACACTGAATAACCAACACAATATTAAAGGAGAAGAACAAAGTTGGAAGACTGACACTACTCAATTTGAGACTTACTATAAAACTACAGTAATCAACACAGTGTAGTACTGGTTAAAGAAGAAAGAAAGACAAATAGATAAATGGAACAGAATAAGAGAGCACAGATAGAGACCCTCCCAAATAAGGTCAAATGATCTTTGACAAAAGAACAAAGGCAATACAAAGAAGCAGAGACAGTCTTTTCAACAAAAGTTGAACATCCACATGCTAGAACATCCACATGCAAAAAAAGTAAATCTAGACACAGACCTTACACCCCTCACAAAAGTTAACTCAAAATGGATCAGACTGGGGTCAGCCCAGTGGTGTAGTGGTTAAGTCTGCATGCTCTGCTTTGGCGGCTCAGGGTTCAGAGCTTCAAATCCCAGGCACAGGCTGATGCACCACTCATCAAGCCATGTTGTGGCAGCGTCCCACATACAAAATGGAGGAAGATGGTCACAGATGTTAGCTCAGGGCTAATCTTTCTCATCAAAAAAAAAAAAAAAAAGATCAGACCTAAATGTAAAATGCAAAACTATAAAAATCCTAGAAGATAACATAAGAGAAAGCCTAGATGACCTTGGATATGACAATGACTTTTTAGATACAACACCAAGGGCATGATCCAAGAAAGAAAGAATTGAAGATGGACTTCATTAAAATTAAAAATTTCTGCTCTGCAAAAGACAGTGTCAAGAGAATGAAAAACTATAAATTGCAAGAAAATATTTGTCAAAGACACAAATAAAGACACTGATAAAGACAGTTATCCAAATATACAAAGAACTCTTAAAATTCAATAAGGAAACAAACAACCCAATTAAAAAATGGGCCAAACACCTTAACAGACATGTCACCAAAGAAGATATACAGATGGCAAATAAGCATATGAAAAGATGCTCCAATCACATGTCATTAGGGAAACGCAAATTAAAACAGCAATAAGATACCACTACACACCTATTAGAATGCCCCAGATCTGGAACACTAACACCACATGCTGGAGAGGATATGGAGCAATAGGAACTCTCATTTACTGCTGGTGGCAATGCAAAATCTATGTTGACTTTTGAAGATAGTTTGGCAGTTTCTTACAAAACTAAACATACTGTGGCCATACGATCCAGCAATTGCACTCCTCGGTATTTCCCCAAAGAAGATGAAAACTTATGTCAACCCCAAAATCTGCATCTGAATGTTTATAGCTTATTCTTAATTGCCAAAACTTGGAAGTAACCAAGGTCCTTCAGTAGGTGAATAGATAAATAAACTGTGGTCCACCCAGACAATGGAATAGTATTCAGCACTGAAAAGAAATGAGCTTTCAAGCCATGAAAAGACATGGAAAAAGTTGAAATGCATATTACTAAGTTAAAGAAGCCAATCTGAAAACACTGCATACTATATGATTCCAGCTATATGACATTCTGGAAAAGGCAAAACTATAGAGACAGTAAAAAGGTTGGTGGTTGCCAGGGGCTGGGGAGGATGAATAGGTGGACATAGAGAATATTTGGGGCAGCATCCTCCCCTCAATTTTGCTGTCAACCTAAAACTACTCTAACAAGAATTAATTCTTAATAAAGAAAATTTAAAAAGAGAGTGTTTCCTTCTTTTCTATTGGAATGTGGAAATAGGAAAGTATCTATGCTTTGTATTTTAGACCTGTGTGTGTGTGTGCGCGTGCACGCGTGTGTGCGCGTCTGTATATCTCAGAGGAGGGGAAGGAAAGAGGATTTTCAGCTACAAATTTAATCTCTCTAATGTTTTTTCTTACCAGATTACAAAGGTTTTCAGCTTTTCTTGAGTCAATATGATGAGTTTTATTTTTCCAATGATTTATCTACTCTATGTTTTCATGTTTATTGGAATAATTTTGCATAATGTAGCCTCAGAGTATCTTTTAATTCTTCAATTTTGCATGTAATGTAACTGTATAGATCTTACACTTCCATTCAAAGACCCTCACTCAGCATTTTTACTTAATAAAATTTGTAATCAATTTAATATTTTAAATTAATCTAATTAACAATATTTTAAAAATTAACCTAGAAAAGGAATAATTTATCCATTAATCACTGATAGCTTTATATAAATTTTAGCCCAATATTGTTTCTCAGATACATACCATACACTCCTAACCCTGGAATATAAGAATTTTAAAATAATTTTATATAATATAATATAAAAATATAATTTTAAATAAATTTAAAATTAAGAACTTTGCAGAATAATGTCATCAGATATCAACTGATGTCCACTACTAGAAAAAAAGAAGAGGCTTTTCTCATATTCCAGTGACTTTTACAATAAATAATACTTATTAGACACACAAATACAAGCAAATGTGTGGAAGAAGTCACATGTCTCTCCCAGTTTTATGAAGGGCTGTTCATATCTCTTTCCTCCACAGGCAAATTTCTCTGAGCTCAGACCTAAACATTTACCATTCTCTCGGGGTCCCAGAAGGTATCCATTCTGCTACAAATAAGATCTTAGAAAATTTCTCCTGATTTAGTCTTCAAATGTCAATTACTTGTGGTAAACCAATTTTATTTCAATTCTCAGTGGAATAGAAACAAATAAAATACTTTACTTTTAACCAAAGAAATGTTGGTACATATATTTCTAACAACAGAGGGAGTATTGAATGGAGACTGTACTTAGAAATTGCATGCTTCTGCTTTTTTCCTTGCCTTTTAGAGCCAGTTGATTTATCACTTACCAAAATGTAATACACCCAAATTGATGTTTGGAATCATTTTTAAAAGAGAAACAATTAATTTTTTTGATGCATAAGATGTAAATGTCTTATGAAAGATATTGTTTTAGTAGCTTACAGATAGACATTCTTAGCTATGCATGTATTACTTCACTTGCCTTTCCCTCACTGTTTATAAAAATATAATATGTAATAAAGTTCTAAAAAAGACTAGACACATTACATAGTATAATTCTTAGATTTCTAGAAGGCAGCAAAGTCAGTGCATATTGGGACTGGTTCTTTTAAATATATTTTCTAGAAGAAAATAGTCTTGAAAAATCTTAATTGGGTGAACTAATGATTCACTTTGTCAGTGCTTATGCCTGATATAGTCATAATATCAAAGGACTGACAAAATCTGTGTCTACATGTACACGAAAGAGGTTAATCTTTCATAAGTTTCCATTAAAGATTTTTGCAATGGATGTATGGTAGCTGGGTCGATTTCTTTTTCAGTTACTTTCCCATGTTTGTTTTAAAACTTTCGTTTTGTATATTAATTTTGAAAAGTCATTTCTAGCCTCCTGCTTTACCATTGACAGTGTATCAAAATCCAATTCTACATCTATTATAGAATTCTGTTTCTATTAAGGAAATGTTATAAAGGAGTAATCAGAGCATGGGCAGTGGGAGTGGGGGAGAGGAGAGAGACCACGTGTAGTGAATTAGCAGTGGAAAGCATCATTAATAAGATCTTGTTCATCCATTTAACTTATTTATGGCACACCTACTAGAAGCCAGCTATTGTTCTAGGTCTGGGATTGCTGTCATGAGCTAAAGCAAGCATACTCTTGGCTGTCCTGTAGTTTACAGCCTAATGGAGGACCATTATTTGGATGATCACACAAATGCGAAATTACAGAGATAAGAGCTCTGAAGGATAGGACAAGATACTATTACAGTGTGTAACAAAGGAGTCTGACCTAGACTCTGGGGTCAGGAAACATTTTCATGAGGACATTAAACTTGAGCTAGGATATGAATGATAAATAGGGATACACAAGGGAAAATTTATTGAGTGGAAGAGAAAAACCTTCCAATAAGAAAAAAAAAAGCACACGGAAAGACCCCGTGATGTGCAGGACACAGAGGGAAAGCTTTTTTTTTTTTTTTTTTTTTTTGCTAAGGAAGATTTGTCCTGACCTAACATCTGTTGCCAATCTTCTTCTTTTTTTTTTTTGCTTGAGATTAGCCCTGAGCTAACATCTGTGCCAATCTTCCTCTATTTTGTGTGTGGATCGCGGCCGCAGCTTGGCTGACAAGTGGTGTATGTCCGCGCCTGGGATCTGAACTCGCAAACCTGGGCCACTGAAAGGGAGTGCACTGAACTCAACCACTAAGCCATGGGGCTGGCCACCTGTGGAAGGCTTTTTAAGGCTAGAACAGGGTGGGGAGCAAAGAGAGTGTCTCAAGGTAAGGCTTGAGAGACAGGCAGGAACCACACCACACAGGGACTTGTGAGCCTTGTGAAGGATTTTAGCCTTTATCCTAATACCAGTAGGAAGCCAGTGAAGACTTTCACTATGTCTTCATGTGATAAGTAGTTAGTATACAGGCAAAGGTGCTGTAACAACAACAACAAAACCCTAATGCACTAGTTCAAATAATATTGATGTATTTTTTTTCTGTCATCTATAATAGCCCAGTGCATAGAGGCAGCTCTCTTCAGGGAACCATCCATTGACCCAAGCTAGTGAACCACTCTGCCTTCCTTACCATATGCTTCCTTGACTCCTCCAGATCCCTATTTCTAGTGTCAATAAAAACATCTGGAATACAAGAATTTAGTTAAGAAATCTTTATTGCTCATACAGTTTGCAAACCAGGGAGATGCATTCTCTGAAACAAATTGAAAGTACTCTCAGGAGAGGGTTTGGGAGGGCCGAGCTTATAAAGGCAAAAGCCATAGACCACAGGGATTGTTTTGAAAGCCCTCTGATTCGTTGGTTCCTCTATAGATACTGGTGTTCTACAATCAGCTATATCAGGCTTCTGACCATCTGTCAGGAAGAAACATTCAGTTTCAGGTACAAGTTGTGGTTTTTCTGAGAATGGAGTACATGACTGCACCTTGGTGCTGGCATGGCTGGTTGACTCTGTTTTGTTTTAGGTCTCAGTTAGCCACACAGAATCTGTTTTGTCTTTCTCTTTTGGAAATCCTCTTTCTTTTATTTTAATTTCATACTAGTGAGTAGGAAAGGAGAAGGGAAAGTTAAGGGCAGAGGTCTTTGTCTTTAATGAGATGTACACAACACTTCCACTTATATTCTATGGGCCTGAACTAAGCCAAATGAGTAAACTTAATTTTCTGTAAAGATTGTTTTCCTTTAAAACTGTTAATGGCTGTTATGTAGGCATTTACCTAAAAATAGCAAGGAGCAGGGAGGATATAATAAGCATTTAAAAAATGTTCTGAAGTACAGCTTAAAAATGGGTGACATAAATGTGAGTTAATCAGAAAACATAGCAACTGTCAGGTATTGATAAGCCCCAATAATTTATAATACCTTTTCTGAAGACAGCCTTCACTGTCAAGTATGATTTGACTAAAGTTCACTTATCATCTTTTACGTACAACTTAGAAAAAGTGTGCATCCAAAACTGACATATTGATGAAGACTTGCTATAGAGATAGTTATCAACAAGACAGCTACCAAACAGGATTTGAGGTGGGACTAGAGGAAAGAGTTCAAGTTTCTTATTAGTATGACTGAAAAATATCTTGATTCCAGTGAAAGCAGATTTGGGAGAAAAGATAATGAGTTCAATTCACTCACTAAATTCAACAAACAATTCCTAAATCTCAGTGCCGAGTTGCTAGAAATAAAAGGTGAAAAAGCTACAATCTCTGGAAAGACAGTTGTGTAATTAATTGTGATGTTGGATAGTTATAATAAGTATATTCATGATATGGTGGCTATACAACATAGAAAATAATAACCTATATTAAAGACAGCAGTTGATATTGCAAGGAAGAGTATATGGTTAGTTTGAATCATGAAATATGAATTCCAACTTGTCTAGTAGACAATGAGAAAGGATTTCATCCACAAGGAATTTTATGTGTTACATTGGAAAGATTATAAGTATGAAATACTATTCATTCATTCAGAAAATATTTATTGCAAGTCTACTATGGGCTAGGAACTCTTTTAGTTCTCTGCAGATATGAGTAATATGTAAAAAAAAGTCTTTATCTTCACAGAGATTATATATAGTGAGGGAGAAACAGAATAAACAACTAAACTAATAAAACAGTAGGTCAGATAAGAAGTGCTATGGAGAAAAAGAAAACATGAAAGGAAGAGAGAGAGTATTACATGCTGCGTGGGGGAGAAGAAAATGATGGTATTTTTAAGTAAGATATTTGGATGGCATAAGTCTAACTGATACAGTGATGTTAGAGCAGCCACCTGAAGGAAGGAAGGAAGTCATACAGTTACAGGGTGTGTGTGTGCGCGCGCACGCACATGTGTGATGAGGGGGGTTCCTGAGAAGAAATAACTGTAAGTACAAAGTCTCTGAGGGAGGAATGGTTTCTGGTATATTCAAGGAATAATAAAAACAGTGTCGCTGAAGTGGGATGAACAAAGATGAGAATGAAAACAATGAGTAAAGCAGGCCAGCAGGAATCATATCATGTAGGGCCTTATAGGTTATTGTTCAAACTTTCCCTTTTACTCTGAATGAAATAGGAAGCTATTGTACCATAAGAGTGACATAGTTTAGTTTAGGTTGAAAAGGATCCTCCTGGCTGTTGTGATGAGAATATATGGCAGACATGCAGGGTGGAAGCAAAGAATCCAGTTAGGAGGTTGCTAGAACAATCCAATATGGCCTGGCTGATAAACTGCACATTGAGATGCATAAAAAGAAGTGGTGGGAGATGAGCTTAGAAAGGTAGGTTAAGGACAAATAACCACGGCTCTTGCATGCCACACGAATGATTTAGATTTGGTCTTGTACAACGTGGAACTATGCAAGGATTTAAAGGAAATAATTTGATCAGCTGGCATCAGACACAAATTAATCCAAGTTCTGGCCTATTATCGCTGCTCTCAGTATCTCTGTTTCTCTCTCTGTATGAGCCTCATTTTCTCATATCTACTTTCTTCATTCACCAAGAAACATAGCTGCCGACAGACCCTGGTCTCACATCTCACACTTTTAAAATTAAAGTAACTGACCTCCGTCTCTTCCAAATTCAAAAGAAATCACAGGGTTATGAATCTGCTTGGTTTGGCACCAAGGAGCAGCGGCTTGCAGTGGGAAACCTCTACTAAAAGCACATGTTAGAATTTCTGCTTTTTCCTAGGATGTAGTTAGCTGGAAGAAATGTCACACCTACCCCCAACAATGAGAAAAAGCTAGATAAAGTACAAAGTATAACTTTTAAAAAAGTCCTTTGGAGATCTGAATGACAGGAAACTGAGTAGCCTGAAATCCGAGGAGGAATATGCACTTTTAAGAAGAGAGGGGATGCACAGATGGTCTCACCTTGGCCAGAGTACTGGAAGAACTGTGCCAGCTGCCATATAAGTGGTTAAAAGAAATCAGCTAAACTGTTAATAAATTTCTAAAGGCTGAATATAGGTTAGAGTGAAAATATAGAACCCTTGGGAGTCCCGACTCAAAGGGATTTTGCACATACTAGCAGACTCTTTCCCATGAGTTACACTAGGTGCTCAGGGGAAAAATTGGGAGCAGGGCCGGAGACTAGAGAAAGTTCCCCTCAGTATTGCAGCCAATGGGAAAAGATCATCTGCTGCTGCAGGAAAGGAACAAAACCCCACTCCCAACCCAGAAACTTCTCTTGAACAGAACAAAAGGTTTAAGCCAGAGAGAGGAGAAGAAGGAGGAGGAGGAGGAGAAAGAGGAGAAGGAAGAGAGAAGAGAAAGATCAGAGCAGAATAAATCCTTGAAAAGACAGTGGCTGAAATTTCTCCCAAATAATGAAAGACATTAAACCATATACCTGAAAAGTTGAGCACTTCTAGCAGAATAAATATGATCACATACCTGTGCACATATGCGCGCGCGCGCGCACACACACACACACACACACACTCCTATTTAGGCACATCATATTCAAACTGCTGAAAACAAGACATAGAAAGGAAATTACGAAGACCGATAGAGTAAAAATGACACAACATACAGAGAAAGAGAGAAGAATTACATCAGACTTCCTGTCAGAAAATGCAAGCTGAAAGGACAATGGAGTGACATTTTTTAAAGTAGTGAAAGAATAAAAAAGGTCAACCTGGAATCCTATGCTTAGTGAAAATTTCTTTCAAAATAAAAGCTAAATAAAGAATCAAATGTCAGAGATTGTCATCCTGGATTAAAAAGCAAGATCCAGGTAGTTACTGTCTACAAAGCAGTTTAGTTTCAGACACAAGTAGGTTGAAAATACAAGGATGGAAAAATATTTACTATGTAAACAATAACTGTAAGAGAGCTTGAGTAGCCATTAACATCAGATAAAACAGACTTTAATACAGGAATATTACTGGAGACAAAGATGAGTGTTTAATAACGATAAAAGGTCAATATATCACAAAGATATAATAGTCATAAATGTATACAAACCTTATAAAAGAGCAATAAAAGGCACAAAAAAACTTATGTAATTTAAAGGGAAAAAAACAAATCAACAATTACAGTTGGTGATTTTAATACTCACTTCTCAGTAATTAATAGCATGACTAAACAGAAAATTAGTAAGAATATAGAAGAAATATACTTGATAGAACTCTCCACCCTATGGTCCATAAAAGAAAAAAATATATAGATTTTAGATTTCATCAAAATTTAAAACCTTTGCCTTCAAAGATGGTCATAACTAAAAGGAAAAGACAAACCACAAACTGAGAGAAAATATTTGTTATGCATATATCTGATAAGTACTTGTTTCCAGAATATATGAAGAATTTTGTGACTTAATAATAAAACGACAAATAGCTCAATAAAAATTGGACAAAATATGTGAATAGACGCCAAAGACAATACAGGCATGCATAGATTAACGCCAAGGACACATTCTGAGAAATGTATCACTAGATGATTTTGCCATGATGTGAACATCATAGAGTGTACTTACACAAATCTAGATGGTATAGCCTACTACACACCTAGGCTGTAAGGTACTAATGTTATGGGACCACCATCGTATATGTGGTCCATCGTTGACCAAAACATCGTTATGTGGTGCATGACTTTATATAAACGGGGAATAAGCAAATGAAAAGATGCTCAAAATCATTATTCAATAGGGAAATACAAGTTAATACATGATAACACTACATACTCACTAGAATGGCTGTCATCAAAAAGACAGGCAGTATTAGTGTCATTGAAGATACAGAGAAACTGGAATCCTCATACGTTGTTGGTTGGAAAGTGAAATGGTACACAACTTTAGAAAGAGTTTAATTTCTTACAAAGTTAAACATGCACCTATCATAGGACCTAACAGTTTCACTCCTTGGTATTTACCTGAGAGGAATGAAAACATATGTCCGTACAAAGACTTGTATGTGTATGTTCATAGCAGCTTTATTCTTATTAGACATAAACTGGAAACAATCTAAATGAACATAACTGGTGAATGACTCAATAAATTGTGATATATCCATACAATGACATATTACTCAGCGATAAAAATGAACCGACTACTGATAGATGCAACAATAGATAATCCTCAATAATATTATGCTAAGTGAAAAAAGACAGAATTAAATGACTGCATATTTGTATGATACATTTATATGAAATTTCTTAGAAAAGGCAAAGTTGTTGATGCAGAATGCAAAATAGTGGTTTACCGGGTGTAGGGGTGGGAGGAGAGGATTGACTGCAATTGGTCATATGAGGGAATGTTTTGGACAATGGAAGTGTTCTAAAACTAGATTGTGGTTATGGTTGATGACTATGTAAAGTTACTAACATTTATTGAACTGTACATTTAAGATGAGTTTTATAGCATGTTAACTGTACCTCAAGAAAGCTATTAAAGAAAAAGAAAGAAAGAAAAGCCTCTTGGTGAGGACTTGTCTAATTTTACCTAACATCATTTTCTTGTCTTCTCTCTGACTTGGATGAGGTATTCTCTTAGACCCATTTTTGTGTTGGAGAAGGTTGTGGAAGGGGTCAGCCATTCTGTCCCTCTACATCTCTCCCTTCTTTAATCAAAAGGGCAGATCAAAGTAAAATAAGCTAAAAATAAGGACTGATCCAAGCATTAAATTTAGAAAGTACAGTCTTTGACCAGCATATATTCAGTCATCATATATAGATATAGCCTCCATATCTGTATTTCTTAGTATGGAACAAATAATGATGACCTTGAGAAGTTAACCATCAATGAGAAAGTCAGGAAGTTAAACAGCTGCTCTTAAACAAAATAGGAAAACAGACTCAGTATTTTTTCGGAAATGTATGCCCATATATACCCATAATGTGGGTAGAAATCAAATAGGTTTATAAGTTAAGTCACAGTTAGTGACAAATTAAATTAATTCTGATAGTTCTTGTCTCTATTTGTCCAGAGTTAACAGTAGGTATATTCAGAATAAGTCCAAGAACAGACTAAAATTCTATCATGTGAAAAACGTTTCTATCACGTGCTTAACGTATTTACCTCTATACAAGTGAGAGGGCACACAAGTGTGAAAATGTGAGATGAGATTGATAATCAAAAGGCAATCCAGCTAGTATACAGAACAGGCTTATATAGGGGAATAACAGAAGGGTGGGCTATAAAAGTTTTGGAGCCAGATAATAGACAGCTTTGAGTTCTAGGGTTTCATTTAGGAGCTATAGCCTATTTTTAAGAGGGAAGTTACAAAATGAAAGCAATATTTTATGATAAATAGTGTTGTGTAAGAGAACTTAAGAGGGTGGAAAAGGGAAGAATGAAGCATTAGGATATTATTTTTATTACAATACACCAAGCATGAAGCAGTAACTAGGAAATTGGCATTGGTGATTAAAAAAAAGAGCATTAAACACATTTATCAGTTTTGAGAATTTCCTGTGTACCAAGCACTATGTTTAAGTTTTACATTCATTATTTTATTTTATCTTCTCAGAAGTCCCATTAGGAAAATAATAAGTCCAGGACACTTAGTGTGTTGATTTGGAATCTGTGGCTTAGATAAGTGAAGAATTTTCTCAGTGTTCTTCAGTTGGAAAATGGTAGAATAAGGGTACAAACGGAAGGCTTTCTTCCTAACCATATAACAAGAGCAAGAAATATTTGATAATGTATATTGGACTGAGGAAACCCACTTTAGAAATTTTAGTAAGGATTATTTGTTGACTCTAGAATTTAGGTTGCTAATTAGGGAATCAGGAGAAACCACGTTGACAACAGTGGACCCAGGTAGCAGAATAAGAATGCTGAAGTGCTGTTTAACTGTATTAAAGTACTGACATCAATATTGTTTGACAGGAGTATAGAGTGTGTTCAGTGTAACTGTGAAACCCATCCCGTGTTAATTATTTATTTCCATTTATTTTTGTATGTAATGTACAAAATTATACTAAGATGAATCGAATGCCTAGAAATGATTTTCTAACATGGAGGCATGGATCAGGCTTTAGTTTCCATTACATCAATAATAAAACCTTTAATTAATGAGGATATCATGTTGAGATGAACCTTGCAGACAGGGCTGAGATCTCAAAGCACTGAACCATTCAGTTTCCTTTAAACCAAGTTAGAATCTTGAATTGGCATTCGATAAGCTTTAAACCTTGATGATATTTAAAGATTTATCAACCTTTGGCATAGCATTAGTTGAAACAAAGCAAACTAATGATAATTCTTCATCAAGAATTATCTCAAATATCAAATGTTAAAATATTCTTTTATAATTATACTAATGGGAAGGTCTGTATAATAAAAGAATACTTTAAAATATAAATTAAAATTACGCCCATATATTTTACTTCTTAAAAGTGATTATTCTATCAGTATAAGTCTGTGGTTTTTAAGGAACTACTGATTAATTCTCAGTTTAGTGGATTTAGAGGCATACAGAAAATGTACATCTCAGGAACTCATCAATCAACTCAGTCACATGATCAGGAGGCTCTCATTTAATTAATAATCCCACTTCATATTCATATAGCATTTTATAAATCTCATATCTTTAAATTTGGCAGACATCCTTTATCTGCAACAAAGAAAACAATCAGAATTGAGAATAAGATTTAATGTGTGATGCTTTAATATATGACATCAAAGATTCCCATCACTTTTTTTCAGAAAAAGGGAAATGTGATTACCAAGCTTAAGTATGCTGTATATTAAATGAAAATTCTGATCATAAAGAAAGGTGCTATCTACTCAAAAGTATAATTTCTGTACTTTGAAAATCATCTCAGCAAGAATTATCTTCCCCTATCAAATTGTAGCACTTGTCAAAATCAGCTGTAAAGCATCTCAAGTGCTCTTCTGAATCAACAAAACAGATGTATAGCGACGCGTGGGTGCAAAGAGAGGGGAATAACAGTGAAAAAGATGCCCATCAGTGCCCTTAATCTCTTAACCCACACTTAACACAGTAGACACGGCAGGTCTTTGGGACACTACTCATAAGAGGGAAATAGAAAGCTGATTCTTAATAATACGTAAAAATATGTTAAAATTATTTTCTTTTTCTTTGCAGCCAGACTTTTATCCTTTCTTTATATTCCTAAATAGACTATAGACATGTAGTATGGCAAGTTTCTTTTGGTCTACTAATAATTATAAGAAATTTTCTTATGATGCAATTTGAGAAATTAGAAGGTAAATCTGTAAAAGACAAAAAGAGAGTAATTATTTTACCACAGGTAAAATGTTACTTCAAAATCTTTCTCTACCTTACTCATCAGCAGCCCTCCCTTTTCGCTTGACAGTATTTTATAACATAGAAGGACCAGAAGCTCTGGAGTCAGACAATGAGGCTTAAATTCTAGCCTTGCCATCTATTATGTGAGTTTGGGCAAGTTAGTTAACTTCTCTGTGCCTCATATGTAACCCTAACCCTAACCTGAACCTCATCAGGTATGTATTGAGGATTCCAAGAAATGCCTCCTGGCAAGGCACTGAAAATACTGCCTGATACTTAGCACTCAAGTGTGATTCTTAGATTTTTATCCCTTGTTCTTAATCTCATTAATATTCAGATGCTCTAGTTGTCTCTTTGTCAAATGATAGCGACCAAATAATACTTAATAATGTGCCCTAGTGTACTGTAAGAAACTACTAACCTGAGTCTTAGAAATTATGTTTATAATTTATATGCATATTTTAATGGCTAACAATGAAAATGATCTTATTAGGCTAGCTAAATCTAGATATTCACATTTTTTTAAAAAAAGAATGTCATCCAAGTACAGGACAAACATTGTTGGTTGATATAGACATAAGTCATATGGCTGATGTTACAATTTTTGTGGTCTCATCATATGTACACTTAACTTCCATGTTGACTTGAGAACCTAACTGCTATGTAAGATGCATTGTCATGAGACCAATATCTAGTGGAATTAGAGTGGAAAGGTTTTCTTGGGGCCACTACAGACAACACCAACTTTGAAAGATGAGAACGGTAGCTGGATTCTTTCTACCTTCCATTCCCTTTCTTTGAGGATTTTGGTGAGGAGGAGATGAGAACAGAGTGGGACATATATCCATAGCTCCAGTTATGAAGGCACCACTCAGATAGTAGTTTTTGAAAAATTTGCAACTTCGAAGCAAGGAAGCAAACACAAGACATTACCTGAGGAAACATATCCCATTGCTGTTATATATGACATCCTTCTCTCTGCCTTATAAAATCCTGCTCAACATTTAAGAATAAATATCTACTATATGAATAAATGATCACGTTTTCTGATTTTCTTACCATCCCTAAAATGGAGTATCTCTAATAAATGATGTTATGGGCTAAACATTTGTGTCCCCCCCCAATTCATATGTTGGAGTCCTAACGCCCCAGTGTGGCTGTATTTGGAGTAAGGAAGTAATCAAGGTTAAAGGAGAGTCATAAGAATGGATCCTGATCCAATAGGATTAGTGTCCTTCTAAGAAGAGACACTAGAGTGTGTTCTCTCTCTCTCTGTCTCTCTCTCCTTCTCTGAGAAGGCATGTGGGAAAAGCACTGTGAGCATATAGTGAGAAGGTGGCCATCTGCAACCCCAGGTGAGAGGTTTCACCACACACCGACCTTGCTGGTACCTTGATCTTGGACTTTCAGTCTCCAGAATTATGAGAAAATAAATTTCTGTTTTTTAAGCCATCCAGTTTATGGTATTTTATTAAGGCAGTGCAAGCAGATTAACACAAACTATTACATGTAACCTTGGTTGCTTTTATGGTAATTATCAAAGTCTTCTCTCTGATAAGCATCTTGAGACTGCCTCCTTGTTTGTTTCAGCACTAGGGTTGGCCAGTGACTTGCTGAATAAATATTTACTGAATAAATAGATGAATGAATGAAGCTTCTTTATTAATTGAACTTATGCAACCACTACTAAAAAAATTCACTGGACTACGTTTTGATAGAACTTTTCACATTTAACAGAATTCTTAGATACCATTAAGTTTATCAGTAACAGTTAAAAAATGACACTAAAACCTGACAGCAAATTATATAAACAGATATATCACAAAAATATACAAAGGGATAGTGAGAATAATAAATCTTTTGATTTCAATAGAACAAAAAATACAAATTGTAATAAGATACTCTGTAAGTTAACAATTTTGAAAAGGCTGTTACTCAATACTTGCTGAGAGATTATAATTTCCTACAAATTTTAGAAAATGACCTAGCAATATACATTTAGGTGATTAGTTATTTATACCAGTTTGCCTAGTATTTCCAATTCTAGATTCTATCCTAAGAAAATAATCTTAAAAACAGAAAATTTTGTGCTCAAAAATTGTGTGCTCAAATATTTGCTTTCTACCGAATTTACGTAATTTTAGAAAAGAGCATCACAAAAACTTGTACTTAAAATGTGCATAACTGTCACTCATTTTAATTATAGAAGTCAAATGCAGTTTGTCCTGAGATCCTATCCTCTTAAATCAGTCATATTTTGAGGTTCTCTTTTCCTTCTCTTGGGTCACATGTATTCTTGGAAGTCTAAGCTGCCTAGAAGAATTGAGAAAAGCCCCCTAGTGTTTATTCACTATAGTCACTGCTGAGACGGCCATTGACCCAGCCACGTAGTCTATTTCAAAGCCATCACTGGTGTTTCTTATGCGCTTTGACTTTCAGAAACTTTCTTACTATTTCCAAGTCCTCAGCAATCATAGCTCAGTCTTCAAGCATTCATGCGTTTCCCGTATCCACGGTCCTTCAAATTGTTAGGGCATTCCTAGGAAACAAGAAGCAGGCCACAGATTTCTACTACTTCTACAACCCAACATTACTCTTCTCAGTTTCCCAACTGTCTCTGGAATTGGACCATCTTAGAGTCTTTCCAAACTTGTAGTCCTCTCTCCAGAAATCTGTTCAGCTTTTATATTCTGGAGGAAAAAATTATCTGTCTATCTATCATCTATCTATCTATCTATCTATCTATCTATCTATCTATCTATCTATCTATCTATCTATCTATCTAATCCCCCTTGTGCTTGCATGATAGCCTTATAGGAAAATAAGACATTTATTCAGTAATTAGAGGTAAAACATCAGCAAGTGGAAATTGGTTAACAATGATGACTCCAGGATTTCAATATGGGTGTGGCTTAGGAATAGCTTCCTTCTCATTACGTTGGGTAACATGCATACTCTTTTACTTAGACCACATATTTATTTCACTTAGATTGTATATTTTTGGAGGGGACTTGAGACTGATTGAGAGTAAGAGTCCCTTTGTGAGTCAGCTCAATCCATTCCTTAGTTCCTCCACTGCTGGTACGATCATAGAACTTAAGGAATCTGGTTGGATAAGATATCCTGAGGCGTGGTGCTGATAGGGAAGAGGTCTTAAAGAACTTGGAAATTGTACAAAGAGAGGAAATTTTAACAATCTCATCTCCATCTCCCACTACTCTGGACATATAGTTAATACACTTTTAAGTTTATTTTGCATCCGATATATTACATTTTAAAATTAATATATCTATATTCAGTTATTTTTAGATAAAATGACTTACAAATACATGCAATATTTCTATTGTCTTACCTACCCAGAAAATCAAGTATGAACTCAATAATATATTCTCTTGGACTGGTAGTTTCTAAGTCTACTTGCCTTTATTTGAATATTTAATGAAATATAAACACCTGTTCTGTATAAACTAAAGTAAAATCATTGAAATAGGAAATATAGACTTTATCACTGATAGATCAATGAGAGAGCTGAAGAAGCACTAGTAGGAATAGAAAGGGACATTTCTGAATTACCTAATTTTTAAGGGTAGATGTTAATTGCTTTATTTGTAATTATATTGAACTCAGGTATTGATAAATTCCTTTATAAATAACTCTAACATATGAATGTGTATACATGCTAAGATATAGCTCTCTATAGCTTGTAATTTCTATATATCAGAGTAGATCTACCAAGAGAAGTTTGGAAAAAAGTGATCAGTATGATCAGTGTGTCTCAATAAGTGTCAGTCAGTGTAGGCTTGGGAATAAAAAGATGAGCTTCCTTACGCATAATAGTTGAAAATCATAAAACTTGTTGCAAGAACTAAATAGGAGTAATGAACCACATCTGGTAGGAGAAGGTAAGTAATATCGATGTACTGTGCAAGTATATTGATATAACACTTTCATCTATATTATAATCTTGTATCATTATTCCTGAGGAGTACTTTTAGTGAGGCTTCTGAGAATTTGTGCTCATTTTTTTAATGATTAAAAATAACATGGATATAACACGGATATAATTGGATAACAGAATGGATTAAACTCAGTGGGGATACAAACAAAGATGAATTTAATTGTCTTCAATAGGTGCCTTTGACCATGCTATCAAACTCCCTGTCTGTGCTAAAGGGTCCTACCTTGAACAGACATCATGGATTTCTCATCACTGTAAGAACAGTCTTACCTTGGCAATTAAGCCTCAATGTCACCTCTAAATAGGTTCAGCTCAATCAAATGTAAAAAATTCAATCTTACATACAACTCAAATCTTCTCCTGTTCTCAGGACTCAATCTGACTCATTGACTGGGCCACAAAGAAAGGAAGCATGGTCTTTTACTTAACTCACATTGTTTCCTATCTCCATACACTCATCCCAATCTTCTGAGTCTTCCAAAGTTAAGGTAGGAGAAGGGGTCATGTGAGGAATGGTGTGAAAAGAAAAAAATAATTGCTTAGTTGGTACTGCTCTTGTTCTTTGTAGCTCTCGGTGCCCTCTGAGTGTGTCACATGCTCAAAATCTGTTTTTTCCATGGGACACAGATGGGCTTTCTGTTCCTATGGAAATTCTATACTGCAGAGTTCTCCAGGTGATACCTCAGCTCTTGCCAATGTGTTCATCTCACCACTTCTTACTGTTAGTGTCCCCCTTCCGTGGCACGGAGCCCTCTTAGTCAGGCACCCATCAAGATGGCTTAAATTTATCACTTTTTGCCATGTCCTCTTGTTTCGTAGGAAACTAGTGCATACTTATGGTACCACACCCAGAGAGAGTGGGCTGACTCTTGTTGCCCTCTCTGTAGTCGAATTCCTGCCTGGAGAAGACTCTAGAATAGAGCTCCCAAATTTCAAAGGATACAAGTTGAAGCTCCTAAGACCTAAGACTCCACTCAAGTGGCAGCATGGGTGGGCTGTGAACAACTGCAGCTCAGCAGGCATCCAGCCAGGATTAGCAACGCCAGTTTCCCCTTGCTATCATCCTTAATTTCTAAGTGTTTCTTTTTGGAGCATGACAGTCACTTAAAAGAATGACATCCCAGTCTTTCCCCTAGATATGGGATGGGGTAGAAAATATCCTAGAATGCTACACTTTCTGCTCACTTTCCTCTTCAACAAAACTGTCACTTCCGTTTTGTAGGCTGGATGGAATGGTGGGGATGACGGCAGAAAGACCAATTTGACTATGTCATAGAAAACTCAAGAGTGGGGTGTCTGACAGTTTTTTGGCTGCTCTATTTAGAATATGGAAATAATTACTACTTGTTGTCCTCAGTATGGGGCTTTAGCCAAAATTCCAAGACACAGAAAATGTCCTATGCAACATATTATGACACATGGTCTTTGAAAGTTTCAGAGACACACAAAGAAGAAAATTAAAATCACCTGTCATTTCTTCACTGCTAAAGTGTTTGTGTCAATGCTTATTACCTTTTTTAGCTATGCATAAAATGTATGTAAATATATATGGTCAGAATAATATTTTATAGATCCTTTTAATCCTTGCTTTTCTACTTAAATATATTCAAATATAATTCATTGTTCTCATGAAGCATAATTTTCAGTGGTGCATAGTTTGCATTATTTTATAAAATTTGCAAGCACAATAACACTTGGATTGTTTCCAGTGTTTCCTTATGTATGTAATACTTTGATGAACATCTTTGCTCATTAATTAATTCAGCAAATATATTTTAAATGCCACTATGTGCCAGGCATACATCACGGACGTATACCTGGAATACATCAGGGAGCAAGACAAATGCAGCATGACTTTGTGAGAACAAAGGGGCAAGAGGAAACTTTTGGGGTGATGTATATGTTCACCCTCTTGATTGTGGTGATGGTTTCGTGGGTGTGTATGCATGTCAAAACTTTAAAAATTTTATACTTTTAATATGTGTAATTTATTGTATTTCATTTATACCTCTATAAAGCTGTTAAATAAAAAGCAAAAAAAAAAATAAATCTCATGGGAGAAAACAATTTTTCTAAGTATATTTAAACATCATGAGCATATAGAAGTCATAATGCAGGGTGTTATGGGAGCATATAAAAGGAGCCTCTAACTTAGTTTTGGAGAGGATACCAGAGAATACTTCCCTGACATTTGAGATGAGAATGGAGCATGAATGGGGATCAGTTAGGCAATAAGATGGGAATAACAAGTGGATTGTGGGGAAAGAATTCCAGACAAAAGGGAGAGAAAATTCTGTGATCCTGAACTGTGAAAGAAAACCATGAAAAGTTTAACAATCTAGAAGAAGGGGACATGACTGTGATTGGAGAGAAAGGAATGGAATAGTGAGAAATGAAAGTAAAGAATCAGACACCAAAATCTAAAGGAAGAGTTCTCAAATCATATTATATCCTAAGGGCATAGAATGTTAAGCAAGTGAGTAACAATACATTATTTGTGTGTATATGTACGTGTGTGTGTTTAAATATCACAGTGGCTATGTGGAGAATGGCTTGTGTATGTGAGAGTTGAATATGATTGAATTAATGCTACTAAATTGCATACTACGTGAGGGGCTTATGCCACTAGACTATTGCATTAGTTTTGTCATGTTCCAGACTGTGACTTGAACTAGACTAAGTTCATTGATATTGGCCACAATAGGCATTTAGAAGGCAGACTTGATCAGACTTAGTGATTGATTGAATATGGTAGCGGAGGAAGGAAGATAAGTCTAATATGACTCCCAAGTTTTAGATTAGAAAACATGTGTAGTTGGTGGGTACCTTTTTCTGAGATTAACACTGGAAATAAAGCAAACTTGAGGGAAAGAAATTAGTTTAGTTGTGGACACTAAGTTTGAGATGTCTGTGTGATAAATCAAGTAGAGTGCTCAAGTGAGCAGGTGTATATACTTGGAACCAAGCAGAGACGGGACAGAGATTTTGCTTTCAAGAGATATCAGAGTAGATATGATTGCTTAGGGGGTGAGAGAATGTTGTGGTTTTAGACTGAGTCTTGAGAAACTCTAACATTTACTATTTTAGTAAAAAGGAAGGAGTAAGCAAAGGAATCTTAGAAGAATAAGCCAAAGATCTAGTAAGAAAACCAATGGTATCTAAGGAGGTTGCTACTGACAAGTCAAATAGGAGGAAGACTAGGAATTGGTGTATGGGGCTGTATTATTTTCTCATTACTGCTGTAACAAATTACCACAAACTTGGTGGCTTAAAGCAACACTAATTTATTCTCTTACAGTTCCAGAGACCAGAAGTCCAAAACCAATTTCACTGGGTTAAAGTGAAGGTGTCAGTGGGTCTGATTGCTTCTGAAGGTTCTAGGGGAGAATGTGTTTCCTTGCCTTTTCTAACATCTAGAGACTGGCTACATTTCTTGGCTCACGATATTTCTTCAAATCACCCTAATCTCTTGCTTACATCATCCTATCTCCTTTTACTCTCCCTCTGTCTTCCTTTACAAGGATACTTGCGATTACACCATTCAACCCATCTGGATAATCCAGGCTACTCTCTTAATCTTAAAATAGTTTATTTAATCACATTTGCAAAGTCCCTTTTGCCATCTAGGGTAACATATTCACAGAGTCCCAGGATTAGGACATGAACATCTTGGGGGGGGGTGTATTTTTCAGCCTAGCACAGAGGTTATTGTAGAAATATTAAATAATGTATTTCAAGTTAAAGAAAGTTGAAGAGTGAGGGGTGAGAATAATGGAGAATAAATAATTTTGTAAGAATTTTGTGGTAAGTGGGGAAGAGAGAGAGAAATTGGAGGACAGAAGATAAATGGGTCTGGGGAAGGGTTTTAATTATAGTGAGAAATGTTGAACATGTTTAAATGCGGAGGGGAAAAATCTAAAGGGCAGCATCAGGGGCCCGCCCGGTGGCATAAGTGGTTAAGTGCGCGCGCTCCGCTGCGTCGGTCCGGGGTTGGCCAGTTCGGATCCCGGGCGCGCACCGAGGCACTGCTTGTCAAGTCATGCTGTGGCGGCATCTCGTATGATGTAGAGAAAGATGGGCATGGATGTTAGCCCAGGGCCAGTCTTCCTCAGCAAAAAGAGGAGGATTGGCAGATGTTAGCTCAGGGCTGATCTTCCTCACAAAAAAAATAAATAAATAAAATAAAGGGCAGCAGCAGGTGAAGATAGAGGAAAGCGAAGAGGTCACAGGTGTTCAAGTTTTCTGAGAATGCCAGGGGTGGCAATGAGGATCCAGGGAGGACTCCATCTCCATTTACTCAGAACATTCTGGAAAAGATTTGAAGATGAAATACTATAACTGTGAAGACAATTTCTTTCCTTTTTTTCAATTTATTCTTGATTCATTTTTAAAAGACATTACAGAGCTATTTCTTTACTTTATGGTTTGTTTTTTATTAAAATTATTACGCTGTTTTCTTTTTCTATCTCTCTCTCAAAGAAAATATTAAAAATCCCAAACTACGTTTCCTAGAAATCTAAAATGAACAGCAAAATTGCTGCTGAAGAATGCTGTAGTTTTGTAGATCTGCATGATTGCTTTCCTTCATATTTTGAATTGCAATTTTTTTCTAACTTTGCATTGGTTTGAATTTTCTGTCAGATTTTACTAAACGGTACTATCCAGTGAACTACGCTGAATGCATTATTGTTCCCAAAGGTTTACCCTTAACATTTCACATCACTATTTTTTCTCCCTCTTTTCCCATTGTCATTTCTGTACATCCCATATACAACAGATCATGGCTTCCACTGGGAGCTCCAGGTAGAGCATCCGAGGTTTCTTATAATTGGTGTCTGCTATGCCTGCTCACTGAACATTATGTAAATTATGGCAGGGACCAAGAACCCAGAGGTGTGTGTGTGTGAATGTGTATGAATGGATGCGTGTGTGAACGTGTGTGAGTGAATGGGAGTGTGTGAATGATCTCTGTGGGTATGTTGACGCGGAGGGGGATAACTGAAAGATTTTAGTAACAATTTTCAAATCAGGATCTTCCTTACTAAGTTTAGTGTAGTGTAGTAAATAATAATAGTAATAATAAGTTTAGTGTAGTAGAGTTTGTAATACAATTTTACACATTTATTGGGTATTTATTGTTTAAAAGACACAGTACCAGCAGATGCTAAGGAAAATAGTTCTGTTATTGAGAAGTAAAAAGTCTACCAGGAGAGTAGTGGAAAAAAGAAAGGGGAAAAGCTAGGTAATTAGAAATATAAGGAAATGTGATAGTGGCCTAGGACCTACTCTAGATTGGATGGTCTGGCACAGCATCTCTGAGGAGGTTGCTTTTTAAGCTAAGCCCTGGATGTCAGAGGTATCCAAACAGGATGCTGAACAGAAGGTTAGATGCCATTAATGATATTAGACAATATTATGGAGTTTCAGAGAAGATAGCAATCTAATTTGCTTGTGGGGTCCAGAAAGTTTTCAGATAAGATAGGGCATTTCAAAAAGATAGGACACAGGCAGAAAGGAACAGAGGGAGAAGGGGTACATGGAGCTGTGGGAATAAGCTAAGTGATGATGCCCAGGTAGAGGAACAAAGGGGCAAGTCCAGGAAACAGCAAGTAGCCCATCTTGGTTGAAGCTGAGGGTAGAATTTTGTGAAATAAAGTGGAAAAGGTGTTTGAGATCATATTGCGTAGGGTCTTAAATGGCTGTGTGGAGAATCTGTATTTAGAAGTTCAAACTGTAGCAGCATTAAAAGTAAAGAACAAAAGAATGACAATTGAAATTATAATAATAATGAGAGCTGCCATTTGTTGAAAAGATCCTGTGTGCTATTTTATATATATTATCTCTTTTTATATATTCCTCAGAAAACTGTAAAAGTATATGATTACAGATGAGATAATCTGATGCTCAGCTATGGTAAGTAATCTGTCTGTAAGTCACAACACTAGAAAGGATTTGAACTGAGGTCAGAGAAACGCCTCGAATCAGGGAGGCCAGTTAAGAATCTGGTATGATGACTGAGGTGTATGGAGTAAGAGGACATAGATTAGAGTAGAGGCCAAGGGTCCAGAAAAGAGAAGATGGGATCAGAGACATTTTGAATGCAAAGTCTACAAGATTTAGGACCACCTTTGATATGGAAAAAGAGAAAGGAATGAATGTTTTAGATTATATCTTCCAAGGATGAAATGTGCCATGGTTATTATTTTTAATTTTAGAATTTTTACATTTATTCTAATTGCTTTTAGCTTTATAAAAGAAATATATACTCAATATATGAAATTTTAAAAATGCATAGTAGTAGGAGAGAGGGAAAACTTTCCTAATGTCCTAACATCCCTTGATAGTCATTGTTAATGCTTTGGTACATTCGTGAAATTTCAAGAATATATGCATAGATGTTTGAAGGATTCTTTTAAAAACATTTTATCATGGTTATTATTATACTATATGTAGAATTTTATAACCTAATTTTTATATTTTCTGTTGAATTATCATTGCTTTCTCATGTTATTGTGTAAACTTCGAAAACATTTTACTGCTTACATAATATTCCATTACCTGGGTTTTCATTACCTTATTTAATCACTTACTGTTTCCATTAGGTTGTTTCTAGTACATTTTTAAGGATAGCTTTGTGTGTAGTTCTTTTTGTGTGTGTGTGTGAGGAAGATTTTCCCTGAGCTAACATCTGTGCTCATCTTCCTCCACTTTATATGGGATGTCACGACAGCATGGCCTGACAAGTGGTGCGTCGGAGTGCCCCCAGGATCCGAACCTACGAACCCCGGGCAGCCAAAGTGCACTGCGCGCACTTAACAGCTTGCACCACCGGGAACCCCCTTGTGTAGATTTTTTTTTTTTTTTTGCAGTCAAGATTATATTTACTTAGAATGGATTCTCAGAAATGGAATTACAAAATCAAAGAATATGGCCTTTATAAAATGCATGAAACATACTGCCAAAACGTTTTTCAAAGGGTTTTGCCAATTTAAATTCATGTCAATAATGTTTGAGAAGCACATTTAACTACACTTTCCAAAGCAGCGAATATTATATTTGTAACAAGATATTAAAAGGGGAAATTTAGGCCACTTCTTTAAAATAATAAATGCCAGTGAGATATAAGTCAGATCACTGCAGGATTTGCAAAAAATAGGTTGTCAAGACCTGGTCAGATGACTCTTACCACGTTGAAATTTAAAAAGAAAAAGTTAAGGAGGTAGAGAGAAAATTGTTATAAGGATTTTGATTTTGGGAGAGAGCTGCTAGTTTGCTGTGCATTGGACGCATTTTCCAGGTGAGGTGGGGCTGAGGTACCTTCTCCTCCTTCACGTAGAAGCTTATGAAATAAGCTTCTACAGTACAAATGAGAAACCCCGGCTTGTGTCCCATTCTGTTGGAGGATTAAGTGAACTGGAGTCTGATTCCTCCCTGAGAAATCTCAAGTTTGAGAAGTTGGCTGGGTATTGAAGAACAGGTGGATCCATTTTCTGAATTTGTTTTGGGAACTAGACAAGAGTCACGTGGGAGAGTGAGACGAGGTTGTTTTAGGCCAGAATCCCTGGGTACGTGTACAGACTTCGTCAGAGACAACCTGGAGGCAAGGTTATATTCTCGGGCCAGTGGAAGGAGGAAGCCCTCAGACACAGAGAGATGTATTTCTGCAGGCCAAGGTCTTACAGGAGAGAGCAGCTCAGCCTGGACATAGGTCTTTAAAACATCCAAAAGGGCTGCCAGGAGAAAGGTCAAGCTTTAATCATTTGCCATCACCAGAGATTATTTTTGGTAACTTCTTGCCTTTTTTCCTTCCAACCAACAATTTGGTGTCTTCCCTTTTCATCCAGGGGCACAACAAAAGCTCACTCCACTGGACAAATTTACAGGGACAGTGAGAGAGAAAACAAAGGGAAAGGCACGTCCTGCAACTTTGTTTTCATTTGTATCTCTTTGATAATTTGTGCAGTTTAAGATTTTTAACAGTTTGGTTAATCAGCCATATTTCTCTTTTAAAGTATCAAAAAGTCTAATTATTATTTTCAATAGTAGTCTACTCAATTTAAAAAAAAAAAAATGAATATAGCCCCTATGAATGAGTTGGATTACACAGGAAATCAACATGACCACCTATTCTTGAACATCCTTCCTGCAATAAACAAAATTTACAATAAACATAAATTTGAATGGTAAATCCTTGTCTGTATTCTCATCTAAAATACCTAAAAATATTATTATTTTTTACACTTTCTTTTTTCTGACCATGTAGTTTCTGTATGTATAATAAAGTTAAATTTCATTCTAGGTATAGCAAAAATAAGAAATTGCTACTTAGAAGAGTGTGTGGCAGTGTAAGAGTCAGGTAGTACAGTGTAATGGAAAATGCACCAAGATTTAATAGCAGAAGAGCATTGTTCAGACCCAACTTTGCCTATTACTAATTATGTGACATTGGAAGAATAATTTAACCTCAGAGTCTCGGGTTTCAAATATATGAAAACAGAGAGAGCTGTCATTTGGTGTAAAATGAAATGGAATATGTGAGGCAAAATGGCTTTTTTGTCTCTTGTCCTCCCCCTCCTGCCCTCTCACCACACCCCTGCCTCGCCCTCACTCCCGTTTGGAAGAAAGAGTGTCTCTGGTAAGATACAGACATAGAGAATTTGTTAGCATCATTGCATCAAAGCTATTTTAAAATAGGCAGTCAATATAAGCAAGAGAAAAATCTGTTGATGTTTCTTTCTGAAGCACCTTAATAGGATCTGCTGGGGAAATCTTTCAAATTTTAGAAACGTCGCCCAAACTTTATACATTAAAGCAAGAAACATAAACAGTGATTTCCTTAACTCGAACACACTCTTTCTGCTCTCCTCCACCTACCATATGGAAAGCAATGTGGAACTAATAATTATTTCTTCAGCAGTGCAAATTACCTTTACCCTTTATTCCCATACTATCTTAAACACAAGATTCCCTTTCATGTTATAGCCAGAAGGGTTAGCTTGTTAAAAACTTGTCGCACCGTTCTCCAAAGTGCCATTCAGGGATCCACTCACGCGACTCTCATTAATGACAAAGACCTATGTCTAAAGGAGCGTGCAAAACCCCAGAGAGTGTAAAGATTCAAAGTGTTATTGAGGCCAAACCATCTTATCTATAGGTGAGCCTTCCAGGTCATTGTAGATTCACCCCGGTGAAATAAAGTGTAGAATTTTCTATGTGCCTGGGCCTCCTGTGCAATCACTAAATGCAGGGCTTTAGATCACCTCCTCCATACTGAATAGAAATTACCCAATAAAACAAATAGAAGCTCTCCAAGGCTATATTATACATCATATAAATTGTTTAGCTCCATTCAAAAAACAAGTATTATGCCAGTATAGTAGTAAAGTTAAATATCTACATTTACAAAAATTAGAAGTAATTTCTTAAAATCAAATTGCAAATTAATTCCCTTTTCACATTTCTTTAAAAGCTATTTCATACAATTAAGAGTGCACTTCAAAAAGCCAAATATATGCCCACTTTCTTTATATAACTTTCATATATAAATAGCCTTTATTAATGTGGTTTTACAGAGGTGAGGATTTTAAAGAAAACATTTCTATTAACTTAGATATTGCAGAACTATGAGGGACTGCTTATTCAGACCCTTAATTAAAACGATACTTCCAGGTTTGAGGATTTTTATACTCTACTGGAGAACTGAACAAAAACCCTGTAATTTAGTTATGCAACATTACTCAGTTTAACTGGCACTTTATGTTCTCCCGTGTTCAAACACGAATGGGGAAGGAACATTCCTCAGCCATCGGAGGACATGGACTGTATTTTGTTAGGATAGTCATCTTGTTATGTCCCATTCAGCTCAGCCCCATTAAGCTTTTGGGCCTAGAATTGCTGCCTGCTGCCAGGATTAATATCTCAGTATTTTTTCCCCCTTAGTTTATGGTTACTTTTCAAGAATTAAATGATCATTCAGAAAGTTGGCTTCAGTTTATGAACTGTTAAACCTCTGGTAGATACGATACAGCAAAAGGGAAAGCATGAAATTTATTAGTAGCAACTTTTCTTTGCAGACATTTGCTGGTCCCGTTTGTTTTTTTTAGCCTAAAGATCCATATTCCTTCCTAAGCCTTCCTCCGTGTGATTCCAGGTCTTATATCAATACGGACTGGGCTCCCCCAGGTAGTAAGGGATGCTTACCCAGTAACCATCAACATTTCCTCCTTTAATAGGGCAGTTTTCCACATATGTTAATTTTCTCCTTCTTCCATCATCATATTTATTCTACAAGTGAGGCAAAACACGATGTGCCATGGTAATAAATTCTAGATAAATGAACAAATGGAATGGAATGAAAAAGGGTTTTTTTTTGGTGCCCAAGATTCTCTATATGATTGTTGATAAAACATGTCAGATTGACAGCTCTGGAAATTAAAAGTCTGTAGTCTACAGAATGGATCAGCAATTGGTGGGAGCACGAGGCAGCATCATCAGCGACCAGTATTTGTTGAACTAGATTTTAAGTATCTCAGCTAGTTCAGACATAAATCTCTGTAGTTATTCAGTTAACTCTTTACAATCAGAGTATTGTTGCATTAAATGGAAATTCGTAAATGAGTGTATGTTTCAATTATCATAGATGCCCAAAGTGTTTACTTCATTTGCTTTATTGCTGGTCACATACTTTGCCAGTTTCTAACTTCTAGTGGATTTAGGAAACTTGCTGTTGGTATTTTCTCAGGAAACTACTTACTCTGGCAGTACTTGGTGGCATTGTTATTCACAAATACAAATAAATGCTAAAAAAAATCTTCTTTTATTAAATCTGCATCCTGAAATAAAGAGATTAAGAGTGAAGCACACGGCATTTTTTCAATGGGTAAATTCACCATGTGTTTATTATGTGTAAATAAGTGACATAGTTGAGATTCTTTTTCCCTCTTCTACACAGAGTTTATACTTGGTTTCCTCTCTCTTTTTTAAAATTCAAATTTATGTGATTTAGGGCCTGCAAATTGGAGAAGAGTTTGAGAATATTTAAAACAGTAAAAAAGTAAGCATTTAATTACAAATTCTGTTAAAATCTAAGGGCCTTATTAACCACTGTATTTTTCTTAACTCACCCCCAAGTTCCAGGTCACTGATGTTAAAACCTTCTGGAAGCTACTGTTCCCACACCACGCTCCCATCTCAGCAAATGCCTGGCCCTGCACCAGTTGACCTTGTTCATCTTTTTTTGCTACCACTCTAACTTATTCATATATTCCACAGTATGGAAACCAGTTGTTTGCATGTTTTTTCTCCTAGACTGAGAGTTCATTGAAGGAAGGGTCTCAATTGGAGGCATCTGTGTAAACTCATCCTTGTCGCCTTGCACAGGACCTGACACACTCTGGACACTCAGTCAGTATGCATAGAGTACGTATGTGTGTCTTATGACCACATCTGTCCCTTCCAATCATCACTGCCACTCTTATTTCATCCTGTGCTTACTTACTGGGCAAACTCTGAGGAATAACTTATGTTTTCTCTGAACTGAAATTTTCAGGTCTTAGGTCCACTGCGTCTAAATCCCCTAAATAAGCAAATAGTTTTCAGGGAAGCAGGCTATCATCCAGCCTTCATTGGCAGGGTCTAAACTTCCCTAATGAGGGCTGGCTGCTATTCTGAGCCAAAAGCCCTGTCTGTCTGTTTCTATTTAGCAGCAAAGTCCTTAATCTTCATCATTCTCAAACCCCCATTTGTTTTCCAGTTTTTTCTCACATTCTTGACATAAGCCAAATAAAGTAGTTCCATTTCCTGTCCATTTTAATATCATATTTTTACGGGATACTCATGGATATCAGATTTTTCTACATATTCTCCACTAGCTAAACCATTCTTTCTGCTTTCAATCTGTAGAGAAAAATTCTGCTCCACTGGCTTTTGATTTTCATTAAAAGTAGCCTTCTTCTTCAGAGAGCTGATAGTATAGGATGATAGATGGATGTGTACGTAAATGATTATACTGCAATTTTGATAAGTGCAAGATGTGAAATGTATCAAGGGACCAAGGAATACAGAGGAGAGAAAGATGATCTCCACCTGGAGGTGTCAAGAACTGACTCTAGAGTTTATCAGACAGACCACAGGGCAAAGGGCATTTCGGAAAAGTCTACAGCATGTGTGAAGACTCAGAGCCATGAAAGAGCATGGCCTGGGGACTGCAGGAAGTTCTGTATCTCTAAAGCATGTGGTATAACTTTGGACGTTGTGGGAGATATGGTTGGAGAGTTGAAAGGGGTTCAATAATTAGAGGGGTGGTACAATTGGATAATACTTGTTTTAGAAAGTTAACCTTGGCATCAAGATAGAACCTAAATTAAAATGGAAATCATCAGTAAATCTAGAGGTGTTCTGAAGTGAACAAGGCACTTAAGGAGAAAATAATAGAATCACAGGGTTAAGGAATTCACCATTTTCGATTCTTGAAAAAGGAGGATATTTAAGGGGTTACAGTTGTGAAGAAGGGTAAGAACTCTAGGGAATAACTATGCACAGTAATGGAGATGTTGGATATTTGACTGTAGAGCACTAAGTTATATGTGTACATAATTGAGAATTCTCAGGTAGTATACGTATAGTAAAAGGATCACAGAATTATAAAACCACATACATGAACATCTCTGATGTGCTCTCTGCCATGCTACATGGAAAGGCTATGTGAAGAATAGAGAAGAAAAGCTCTTTGATTTTCAGGAGTTGGGGACTAACTAATATATATCCAAAACAAGTTTCAAATAAGTTATGAATTGCAGATTTTAATGTTATGGGACTTCAGAAATAAGTTAGATTAATGTCTTCATGAAAGATGCCAAATGTGAGGAAGTAAGGAAGTGAGGGGATAGCATTTAAACCCAGAGGGATTGTGGGAGTGAAAGCAGAGAGAAAGATGGAGCCTAACTCATTTGTTGAATAGGAGACTAGCACTAGCTGGAATATAATTGGTTTAAAATCAGCAGAGCATGTTGAGGAATAGTAAGGAAAATTTGCATGAGTACAGCAGGAACAGATTACAGAGATGGCTTCAGCACTAAAACAGGGGAGATTAAACGATGGAGTTGGGAATTAGAAAGCCCTAAAATCGTCCTCCCTCACGGTATGGGGAGTAGCATAATGAAGGTGTTGCAGGGAGATTAGTCTGGGGGAGATGAGCACGATGGATTCACAGAACGCCAAGAGTAACTTCCAAGAAGAGTTACCAATCACTCAATCGCCTTGGCAACACAAGATCTCTAACTCCTTTTGTACTCTTCTTGTGTCTAGATACAACTTATATTTGCTGTTATAACTTTTTAAAAGATACATTTTAATTCATTGCTCATAGCTAGAACGCAGCAAACATCCCACCTCTGTGGAGAACGTGAGGACATGAGTTTTATGCCGCTACCTGTAAAGATCCTGCTACTATAGGTAAATTCTTGTTAGTGGTTTCTCCTGAATTGACTTGAAGTGTTTTACTTTCTTGCTTCTCTGCAAAACCTATATACATATTGAAAAAAGGAAATCAGGAACTGTACAGTACTGAACACATTGTAAGCACACAGTACGTATTTTCTGAATAAAATAATACATAAAAACAAATCTATGAGCAATTAGAGAAATCTCTTCATTATGGGGGTTGTAAACCTCCCTTTTTGGGGTGGCATTTGGCTAAATCTGCAGGCAGATATAGTAAATCCTGTTTCCTACAGTAAATCCTACTGTTCTAATGCATGTTGTAACTGCAAACAACAGACACTGAGTTCAACAGCCACACCAGAAAAGCCAGGCCTGCTTTTGAGTTCTACCTCTGTAACACTTGGCTTCTGTGTAACAGTTTTTCAAGCTTCATTTAGCTGGTACTAAAGAGCCTGCTGTGGCTCTAATATGTACAGAAAAATGATTCTAGTCAGGCACACTAAATTCCTTGAGCAAATATGTATAGTGGAGAGAAGCAACATGTTAGGTCTGGCCCTCGTTTGAGGCCTGGCAAACAATAAAATACTCTAGAACTTCTAGTTTTAAAAAGTGAATTTAATTCTGGAAATCCACACTTTGTGGTGGCATTGCCCTGACTGGCTGCTTGTGAAGAGCTGACCAACAGTTCCAACAACTCTATATTCGTGTATACGAAATCTGTGAATTTAGGAAGGGAAAAGAAGGCGCAGATTCAAGGAGGCAATAAGTGTCAATTATACCGCAAAGGCATAAAGCTGTATGTGGAAAACATTAATAGAGCGCTGAAGAGTACAGAGCTGGGAAACTGCCATTGAAGTGGAAAACTCATTGTATTTCAGAAGTAGCAAATTGGCAGCAGGTGGTCTAAATCTGGCTCCGACCCGTGTTTTGTTTGGCCTGGGTGTTTTAAAAACAACATCAACTTGTCTATCTTTATTTAGGGCACGTATTCTCCACCTCCCCACTTTCCCACCGCTCTCTATTGTCTTGTGCTCACCACGTTCAATTCATTTATGAACCTGACGTTGTTTGATTTTGCAACAGCTAAAATAATTTTTTGAATTTTTTATAGCAGTATAGTATTGTAATAGAAAAACTTTGGAGGCAAAAGACTTGAGATGAAATTTAGATTAAGTTATTTATTCACTGTGCAATAGCATCTCCCTGAACGTCATTGTTCTTGTCTTTAAAAGAGGAGACTAAAAATAACACTACCTGCTATGCTTACTGCATAGGCTAAGCACAGGCTAAATGTGGATCTCAAGTCAGATAAACTGTGAGGATATTTTTTACCCTAAGTGCTGTATGGTCAGCTATTATTTTGTTTCATAATGAAGAACTTTGTTTTTTGAATTCTTCAATTCCGCATACATTACACAGCAATTATAACTGACTTTGGAAAGGCTATGTCTGGGCTCTTTAAAGTGTCTGCTCCGTATACACACATATGTCAGTAGATCTCAAACTTGACCTCACAATTGGATCAATAGCGGAGCTTTAAAAACTACTGATGACTGAGTCACAGCCCCAGTAATTCTGAGTTCATTGATCTGGGAGTAGTCTGGGCTTCAGAGTTGAGGTTGGTTGGTTGTTTTTTACACTCTCCAGTTGATTTTAAGGAGCAGTCAAAGCTAGAGAACCGTGGCTTACACCGATTCAGTAGAAACATCATTGAAGCGCAAAATTTAGCCACAACTGATTTGTTCATTCTCAGACTATTTTGTAATAAAACAGATACAGCAGATATTGCTGGCTAATTTGTTTCTGTCTGTTTTTTTTCTTATTTTGATGAGGAAGATTGTTCCTGAGCTACCAGCTGTGCCATTCTTCCTCTATTTTGTATGTGGGACGCCTCCACAGCATGGCCTGATGAGTGATGTGTATGTCTGTGCCTAGGATCCGAACCCGTGAACCCTAAGCCGCCAAAGCGGAGCGCACAAACTTAACCAATACGCCACCAGGCTGGCCCCCTTTTTCTGTCTTTTCATTCAATGGTTCTCGAAGTGTGACAGTATTATTACTACCTGGTATGATAAGCTAATGGCCCCCAAAGATGTCCTAATCCACAGAACTTGTGAATGTTATCTTACATGGCAAAAGGGACTTTGAAGGTGTGATTGCGTTAAAAATCTTGACATGAGGATAGTAGCCTGGATTATCTGGGTGGGCCCAACGTAATCACAAGGATCCTTACAAGAGGAGGCGGTAGTGTCCAGTGAGAGAAAAGGTGTAAGGACTGAAGCCAGTCCACTGCTAGAAGCATTGCTGTCTTTGAAGATAGAGGAAGGGGTCATAAGCTAAGGAATATAGGTGGCTTCTAGGAGCTGGAAAAGGTGAGGAAACGGATTCCCCTGTGAAACAACTCTGCCGACACTTTGATTTTAGCCTTTTAAGACCCAATTTTAGACTTCTGACCTCCAAAACTGTAAGATAACAATTTCACATTGTTTTAAGCCACTAAATTTGTGATGATTTGTTATAGTAGCTGTTGGAAACTAATAAACCCGGAAATTTATTGAAAATATAATTTTTAGTTCTTCCCCAAGACCTACCATATCAGGATCTCTAGCGGGTGGGCCCAGCACTTCACGCTTTCCTGAGCTCTTCAGGTGATTCTGAGGCACTGTAAAATTTGAGAACCACTGCTTTAGATTATGGTGTTTAATCAGTTTCTTTTTTTCTAAAATTTATTCGAAAAATTATTTCGAAAGGCTTTGACGTAGGAGACTATGTACAAACACTGAATTCATCCTGATAACAGAAAGTTTTATATCGCGACATAGATTAAAAATAATCCCATGAAGAAGGTATTTAAGGTGAAGACAGTCATGGGAAGATTCTCAATGTCTAGCATGATTGCTGGGCTTGTAAAAATGTGTGTTTTAAGAGAGTTCTGATCTTTTGTACAGAAATTACAGACTTCAATTGAACACATCCTTATTTGGTGAGCACACAATTGCTAATATCACTAGACATCTCTCTTGTTATAGGAGGCTTTGAGGAAGAGGCAAAGTCAACCTAAGAATCCCAAATCATATCTTCTTATCAGTTTCGGTGCTATTCTCACAGGAAGTTTAATTCGAATCTGAAGTGGAACAGCTAGCATAGATTCACGTGCTTTAAACGTTCATGCATTGTCAGGGAGAGTGGGTTGGGGGAGAATTTACATTTTAACAAAATGTTTGTAATTTTAAAATCCCTTGATTGACTACCGCCCAGTGAGTGAAAACCATATGCAACCGGTAAATGTGGAAATACTCTGCTGCTTTGATTCTTATAATGAAAACTTCGAGCAGCCCCACATCTGTTCCTGTAGGTCTCTCTAATCCCATTGTGTCTGTTTAAACTGTCGGCAAGTATGCACATGGTTTTGAAGACTGGGCGCCTCTCTGTGGGGAACAGCATAGAGACAAGTGATTCATATCCCCAAGGTTTCTGATATATTGAAAGTCAAAAGTTTCTACTTTGACATTGAATGGTGACTAGTTTAGCTACTATAACATCAATCCGGCAGCCCTTGAAACTGTCTGTATTTGAACTTTTCATTTGACCCAACTGGGTACTCTACATTTGTCACTTGAACCTAAGAACAATCTTCTAAAAACATTGAAGTCACTTCTTCTTCTGTTATTTATAGCACGGTCGGTAATTTCTTTGTCAAACTACTTAACTGCATTTTATCATACTTTTAAAAATACGGTATGAGGATCTAAAGTTCAAAGAAGTATAACAATCAGTTGAAAAATACTCACCAGACAAGTAATCATACACTCTTGTGTCACCTGACATGCAGTGAACAAGCTGATGAATGAGTCAGGATTTAAATGGTAATTATCATTCATCATTATAATAGACTTATTAATTCATAAATTCTTGGTAAGCCAATTTTCTATAAAAAGGTTAATAATAAAAGTGGAAAAGAAAAAAAATAGCCCCAATGTGATAAAAAATGTAAGAGCTAAAATATCTTTACTGCCACATATCCCTTCTAATTATCCAGTAGTTTTATATTAAAATGTTTCTTAATGCAGGACTACATTTTTTCAGTATTTTGAAAGAACAAAAAGTACAATTCCTTTATTACTCACCCCCTCCCTCACACTTCCCCATATGAACCAGTATAAATATAAGAACCAAACTGAGATAATATTTGAATGCTCTAAATTAATATAATCCCAAATAAACTGAGACGGTTTTAAACAGTCATTCTTATTATTAGTAAATACTGAAGTATCACATTTCAAGTTGTTTACTAGACTAAATCTTACATTCCACACAGCAGCAGTATACACATATCTGCTTCAGATTTATGTGGATGAAAACGACAAATGGGCCAAACATGAGCATGATTAAGTCTTCTCTAGTTTGAAAATACCAAACAGCCATGTTGAAATCAATTTCAGCAATACCAGTAAAAAAGCATTTTAATTGCACTTTGTATCCCTTAATAGTCCTACGAAAGGAAATGCAACAATGAGAAACAATTGTAGAAGAAAAAATAGAATCTTTAAAAGCCATTAAATATAACAACTGCTAAAAAGTCAAAGCTATAACTTTGAAATTAATTTATTTCTTAAAACTATTTAAACAGTCATTTAAAATTGTTACTATTGATTATATTCAGGGAAATAGGACAGATATTCTATTTGCATAACTTTTGCTCTCAGTTTGGAACATGAACTACAAAATGCCATGATTAACAATTTTTACTATGCTTTTTGTTTCCCTGGTGATAGCTGGCCTAAAAATGAGCTATCAGCCGGGTGAAGTTGAAGTAAATAGGAATAAACTGAATCAAAATCCTTTAGTCAACTACAGAGTCGGAATATGAGATTGCATTGAACAAATTTACATCCAACATTTTAGGAAAATTTTTGGTCATAAATCAAAATAGTGCATTTCCCATTAAGTTGGCAGTAGAGTTTGAAGGAGAAAGAACATATTGATTACTATAAAACTGATAGATAGAGATTATATAAGATCACATGTTTAGATACAGATATGTATCCTACAGTGGGATTTCAAATAACAGAATAATTATTCTATGAATTTAAAATTTTCCTTTATATGCAAGAAAAAGCTAATAATATAGTACAGGTCCAAATCTTTAGGCCATAGGCAGATAGCCTGCTGTTAACATTAGTGATTGGAGTTTTGCTTAAATAATAGCTTATAATTAGGACCCCTTTGCCTGACAAATATTTTACACATACAGCTTCCAAGGTTTCAGATGCCTTGGAATGAAACAAGGGAACATCTAACAAAAATTGGTAATAGCCAAAAATGACATGGGAGAATAAAACCCTCCCCTCCTTCCTCCCCTCCTTCCTCCTTCCTCCCTTCTTTCCTTCCATTTACTTTTATTTTTCTATTTATCTATGTCGGAGAATATGTGTGTTAGGTAAGCTCCTTTATGGCTTGCCTGGAGGCTGGTGTTTATGCTTCTAAAACCGAATACTGGGACGACAAACATCAGACTGCAGTCGGTAATTTTCCTTTGTAATTAGAGTTCTGAGCAGATATGTTATATCCTTGCATATTAGAAAAATTAAACAGATCACCTATACCTTTCCTGGTTATCTCCTTATTCTTCCTTAGTGGCCAAGAGCAGAATTTCTTGAGGAAGGATGCTCTCTGTCAGGCAGAAAATCCCATGCCCAACCAAAATACGTGAATAAACAGATTAATCAAAAATAAAGAAATCACAAGCTCAACTTTGCTGACTTCTAACCTTAAACACTAGGCTATGCTTGGGGTTCTCAAGCCCTCTTTAGGTGATTTTCCCCAGGGATTCTTCCATAGCACTGGGCCTGGCTTTAAATGTCATGTGGCTGCTTAGAGATAGAAAAGCTATCAAGCTATGAAAGTCTGTGCTATTGCTAAGACTCCAGAGGCCTAAGCAGTGTTCTATAATAAACTCAAGTTGTATGACAATTACAACATTGTTTACAAAGCATTGCAATATGAAATTATTAATTTATTTGAATCAACACTCATGATTATCAGCAAAATAACTATCACATGTGTTATTTTCCTTCTATGAGCACTCTATACACTTTTGGAACCATTCTGATATAGAAAGCTAATAGGTGTGATATAGAAAGTTTATTGTGTGTGCTGGTGTTAGAATTGTTGACCTGTTACTTATTCTCATCATATTTTCCATACACTCTTGAGCAAACATAAATGTAAAGTGCATGTGCTCTCACTTGTTAAAATATACAATTTTTCTTTCTCTATACAACTCCCAATTTCCAGGTGTTGTTTTCCAAATTTTTTAAGTGTCACCTTATTATTTTTTTGCCCACTGAGTCCCTGAAAAAGATTTGAAAGATGTGACTGCTGGGGTTTTTTGTATGTGTGTGGAGAGTAACAGAAGAGCCGATCAAGAGAGGGAAATGAATTTGCACCGTAAGCATAATTCCCAGGATTCTGGCTTCCATCTAGCGACCGAAGCAATCAATCATGACTGACATGATGAGATGCAAAGAGTAAAGATGGCACGACATGATCACCTACAGAAACTGTTATATTTATCCCATCTGTAACTCATTTATTGTTTCTCCAATTTTCCTAACATTCTCCCACTTACCTCTGAAAACTGGCAGAAGATTCAGATGGGTTTATTTTTATGACCTTGTGGTTTCACTCTATTCAATATTTTGGAGGAAATACCAACTCTCATGCTGACTTCTTTCATTAAATATATTTTTTAAATATACATGCTTTGAAAACTGAGAATTCTATATTTATCTAACTAGTCGATTTAGTGCATAAGATACCTAATCTCCTAGCACTTAACAACCAGGCACCCCATCAGGTTCCTCGGAAAAGAGAACATGCTTATTGTGGTAACAATGAAACACTGTTTTTAGGATAGATTCCCTCTCATCTGCCAGCACAGCACATGAAACTCAAAACTAAACAGTTGGGACACTTATCCTCCAAGCTCCCTCTCTCTAAGTCATTTCTGTGCTACGTTTTGGGGTGCTCGTAAAGAGTAGAACCAGAATACCCACTCTCCAAACTGTTTTGACTATCTACCTGGGGGAAATCAAATTGATATGATTCCTTCCACTACCAAAGGAAGTTCGGAGTCTTAGGAGAAAGTAGGCCATGAGATGGAGAGGAATGGATAAATATTCCTCAGCCTTTTTTTGCTCATGATGATCTCCCCTTTGACTTAAACTTGCTAGTATGTATTATGGAATACTATAGCATTTATTTAAAACTTACAACACTTCCTTTATACCTAACTATATTTTATATATACTTTATTTTAGACAATATTTAAACATTTCAATGTGGGACCATTCCTTTTGTTTCTTTATGCCTTCGCAGAACATAGCATTTCTGTTTTTCTTTCTCTTTTTTTTTTGTTTATTGCAGTAACATTGGTTTATAACATTGTATAAATTTCAGGTGTACATCATTATACTTCTATTTCTGCATAGATTACATTATGTTCACCACCCAAATACTAATTACAACCCATCACCACACACATGTGCCGAATTATCCCTTTCGCCCTCCTCCCTCCTCCCTTCCCCTCTGGTAACCACCAATCCAATCTCTGTCTCTATGTGTTTGTTTATTGTTGTTATTATCTACTACTTAATGAAGGAAATCATACGGTATTTGACCTTCTCCCTCTGACTTATTTCACTTTGCATAATACCCTCAATGTCCATCCATGTTGTCACAAATGGCTGGATTTCATCATTTCTTATGGCTGAGTAGTATTCCATTGTGTATATATACCACATCTTCTTTATCCATTCGTCTTTCTCTGTAGATATGCAAACTTACACACACACACACATATGTGCACTCATGCATGACATACTCAGCAAAACAAATTTTAGCATGTAAAAACCTTGGTAATAAATAGCATAGTATGCACAATTAATTGCACATAACATGGATTTTTTTTATAATGCACAATTCTGACATTTAAGATTTTACATTAAAACTCCAAGGTTAGAATATCAGCTCCATGCAGGCAAAAATTTGTTTTTTGTGTTCACTACCATCTCCCCAATGCTTGGCACACAGGATGCACACATTAAGTATTTGTTGAATAAATTAGAAAAATACCTTTAACCCTGAAACTTCATCAAATAAGAAAAAAGTAATTTGTAACAAAAAAGCTATGACATGATTTGTGATTCGTAATTCATAAAGAGTAAATGATGAATCAAAGAGAATACAAGTTTTTATGTAGGTTCATGACAGCCTTTGAACCTTGACAATTTTTTAAATAGGAAGTTGATTTACAGTTGAGAAACAGGAAATCAACATCGACTTTCTGTTTGCAGGGAGATGGGCTTCTTGCAGATCTGTTGTGAAGCTGGTACACACAGGGACGGTATACCAGGTGTACAAATATTGAAATGTTTCTATTCTGGCTGATAAGTAACTGCTGAGCCCTCAAGTACCCCCTGTAGCCCTGGGTGTTTCAGGGTCCTTAAGAATTCCCTGGTCTGGGCCGGCCCCGTGGCTTAGCTGTTAAGTGTGCGCGCTCCACTACTGGCGGCCTGGGGTTCAGATCCTGGCCGCACACCAACGCACTGCTTCTCCGCCATGCTGAGGCCGCGTCCCACATACAGCAACTAGAAGGATGTGCAACTATGACATACAACTATCTACCGGGGCTTTGGGGGAATAAAAAAAGGAGGAGGATATGCAATAGATGTTAGCTCAGAGCCAGTCTTCCTCAGCAAAAAAAGAGGAGGATTAGCTGGGATGTTAGCTCAGGCCTGATCCGCCTCACCAAAAAAAAAAAAAAAAAAAAAAGAATTCCCTGGACTTTTTCACAATCCCTCAAAGAAAATGTTAGTGCCCAGCATAGCAGGGGCCCACCAGCACTGTGGCCAAAGATTATTCTCATTGGCCAGTGCTTCTGCTGTCCTGGTTGCTAAATATTTTGAATATCAGCTCTGTCTTCCTGTTTGAGTTCTGACAAGAAGCCAGTCCTTTCCCTTCCCAAAGCTTTCATAAATGAAAAGTTGTCCTACCCACTGTGCAGAAGGTCATTCAAAAGTTTGTAGAAAATGAAGGAAAGAATGTGTAACTTTAATAGCGGTCAACAGCACAGAACAAAGAGGAATGAGACAGGTAACACTTAAGAGAGAGCCATACAGATTTAGAGTAGAAGTCATGGAACAAATAAGAGAATAATGCCTCGTCTTGGGCTACATTGGTTAGGCACAAGGCGTGTGAGAACAGAATAGCTTGACTGCATAATGATGGAAAGAAACTGGAAGAGGGAGGTCAGAGTCTGGAGAAATGAATCTAGCTACAGCGGATTGCCTCTGTGGGCATCCAGGCGGACTAATGCAGGCATCTAAGTGTGTGCGCACCTATGAGCGCACACACACATCAGTCAAAGACATAGATATGAAATGCATCAATCTAATGGATGAGCAGGGGTAGCAGAAATCCAGGCAAAGAGAAACCACTGAAGTAAGGCAAAGAGTGTCATAGCAGTCCTGGTTGGTCAGCCTAGTGGCTTAATCTGGAATAGAAGTTGATGTCACAATGGAATATTATTCAGCCATGAGAAAGGAGGATATCCTGCCATTTGCGACAATACGGATAGACTGAGCACATTAAGCTAAGTGAGACAAGAGAAAGACAACTACTGTATGATATCACTTATATGTGAAATCTAAAAGAGTCAAACCTGTAAAAAAACAGAGAGTAAAATGATGGTTACCAGAGGACGGGAGTTGGAGAGATAAGATTGATGGTGTTTAAGGGTACAAATTTATAAAGAGTAGTATTTATATTAGATTTCTCTTTATATATAATGCACAGTATAATGCACAGTCTGATGAATATAGACAATAATATTGTACTATAATGGTATAATTGATAAATATTGCTTCGGTGGCAATCATATCACAATATATAAATGTATCAAAGCAACAGTCCGTACCTCTTAAATTTACAGAATGTAACATGTCAAATTTATCAAAAAAAAAAAAAGTTGATGCCAGAACTTGAGAAACAAGGGGAGCTGGGGAAAGAAGTTCCTTGTGTCAGGGTTGTATGTGTTTCATGACCCCTTAAGCTGCCAGAATTAGTCAAGCAACGTATGGATTTCAGCTTTTAAAATCAGCATGTGAGACAATCACTTGAGATTAATCCCCTTTTTAAAAACTATTTTTCCTTTGATTTCTTCTTTTTATCTCTGAACTTTTGACTTTATAACTTTGTCTCCCATTTTTACATTTACTTCCTTTAGATTTTTTTGTTTATTCCTTCCAATGCATGGATCTTGTCTCTACCAGGATATAGTATGTACTCAATATAGTATTTACTCTGGTTTTCTCTGTCCCCCTGTCACACACACCCTCTAGCAGTATTCCTGGCCCCACAGTCCTGGTATCGTCTTTCAAGTGGGGAGACCTATTCTCAACCTTAATGAACACAGTCTTCACCCTGGCCAGAAAGCTAGCAACCAGCTGTGCACTGGGCTTTCCATTGGGTAAAGGTGCAGGACTTTTTATATGGACCAGTCAAACCGAGGAAGAGGACAGAGTGTTATTCCCAGTGTAGAACTGAAGTACAAGAGAGAGAAACTGAGGCAGAATCCCCAAGTTTTATAGTCTAGACCAATTTGGTAAGCATGTAGTCAATGCTGCCATTCAGAGGGCTCATGATTTGCTACTGGTTTTATGAGCGATAAGATAACTTCTAAGTCACACTGATTGGTAATGCTGTGTGTTCTGGTCAGCTTCCTACATGTGTCAGCTGGGCCTGCAGCTGGTGATCATCAGTGACCCTGGCTGTAGCATGCTAGAGAATGCAAAATCACCTGACTTCTCAAGTAAGGGACACGCATCCATACATGTGACAGCATAGTGCACAAGGGGAAAATACTGTATAATACTTGAAAAAGGAATAATGACAAATATAGCAAGAAGAACAACATCTTGAAAATAGATACTGACCATTAGACATAATGCAGAGAGAGTCAGTAAACTCCTGCCACACACACAAGAATAAGAAAGCTGCTGGGAATACAGGACTAAAATATTGGCTCAGCCAATTCCTGGCAAGAGAATTATTACAAACTCCCTATTGAGGAGGAATTGGTAATAAATACTAAACTCATACACCTGTAGTATAAGTTCAGCTCATAATTCATACATAACTCAATCTAGTTAATATTTTGCAAGTTTATCCACACAACGATCAGATTATTCTTAACTTTCTCGGATTTAAAAGCCCAATTTAAGCTCCCCATCCAGATGTTGAGAGAAGCTTCCAATTATTTTATCAATAGACCAATGCCTCAAAAAATCTGACTTGTTCTTAATTGGGCTTTTTACATTCATTCCTTCTTTGGGAAAAAAAAGTGGTGGAGACAATGAGAAGAGGACTATGTGATTGGTACCCTAGAAAATTTTAATAACAAATAGATGAGGAGATCAATTTTTTGGAAGTGGTAATTAATAGTTAATTTCCAATTTGACACATGAACACCAAGAGTAGGTTTTTATGGATCTACTCATAAGTGGTTTTTTTTTTTTAACTTTATTTTTTGGATAGCAAGGAATGTTTTCAGTAGCAATATTATTCATTTATGAAATAAATGTGGATTCAATTAATAAACTATGTATGTCCTCAGTGTGTCAAATTCCTGTTTTTAAACAATTGGGTTTACTGAGCAAGCCAATTTAATGCCTTACTAAAAAGAAAAAAGAATGGGCATTCTCTCCAGTCAAAGATACATGTGGATAGAATTTAAGCAAGTAAGACTTTTCTCTGTGGAATACAAAAATATAACTGAGTATATATTTTAAACACATACATACAATGGAAGAAATCAAACTAAATGTGTGTGTTTAACCTCTTCAACTTTGTGAATATTGGATGCAGTAAGATTGGGTATGACAGTCAAGTAGCTAAGTTGAAAGTTTTCTCTTTGTGTATGTTATTTTTACCCTTTTCTCTTCAGAATCTAAATGGAAACAGATGAGTTCTTCAGAGATATTTAGCCATTTTTCTACCAAAAAATCTGTCAATTCACAAAGATGAATTAAATGATTATACCAATAATCAATAATTAAAAAATAAGGCTGGAAAACTAAACCATGTTTGCTATTGAATATTCAGTTATATTTGCTTCTCATGCTCTTTTTCACATATGATCATCATTTTGAATAATAACAACCATACACTCAAAGAAGCAAGGGCAAAAAAGAAGAGTGGATTATTGTATTTTCTATCGTATATTTAATACACTTCCTTCTTGTGCAACAATATGGTTTACCAAGCTTCTTCTAAAAACAGAGACTAGTAAAGAGGCTATAATTACCATCTTTTATTTATGCCAAATAGCCCAGGACAATTAAATTTTATTGCTAATTACCTTGATTCTCAAGAGAGATTTTGTGAGAATTAATGTTTGTTGTAGAAATTTGTACAATCTTATTATTGTACTTTTATCCATATTGGGTAGGGTGGGAAAAATGGACATATTACAACTTCTACATAACTTGCATTCACATCTGACATCTCAGCTGGATTGTCACCAGTGGTGCCCAGAAATCATTTTAGGCAAAATTATGAAGTAGACAGTTAGCTCTGGCCTTTCTACCTCCCTTGCCCACCGTTTTGACATTTTTTGTTTCTTTCTGTTTCTTCAGAACCCACTATTATCAAATGGCTTCATCTTTAAGTCAACTAAACATTAGAGATTTAAGAGACTATCCCATTCAAGAATTAATTGCATTCAGACTTGTTTGGATGAGAAAAAGCTAACTTCGTAGGTTAACTTATGATGAAAATTCAGACACAGTGGATCATGGAAAGGGAATATTCTTGGTAAAGAAGTCTCCTTAGCATCACTGTAAAATAAAAAAAAAATAAAATCTTCTTGCTTCATCCTTAAGATATCTCTTAAAGTTGTGTGTGTGTGAGAGAGATGTCACATTTTCCCTAGCAAAAAAAATAATCATAATCCTGTAAATATACTCATGAATCTCTAAAGGGATTTCTTATATCTGCCATAATTTTGAGTATTGCATGAACAAAATGATCGTACCCAGATAAGAGAGAGTATATTCACTAACTATATAAATATGTATATATAATTTGGGGGAAAAATACTCATAGGTAATAGTTGCCTATATGTCTTAAACTGTTTAAATCCTCAACCGAGGATTTAAAAAATGCCAATCTGATTTGTTTCTAAATGCAAGAAATGACAACTGTAATATGTGAGGATTGACAACCAGCACTAGGCAATACATTCAAACAAATGAGTAATCCGAATAATTGACAGCTGTTCTTCAAGACTCAAATTTCCTATGGGGCATGACACTTTGGCAAACAGTTGTTAGTGAACCATGGTCCTATGAAAATCAATTTATGATCGCGGAAATTTTAGGACATGCCAATACTTACCAGAATAGGCTTTATAAGCTGTATAACTTTCATTAGAAAAAAAATCTGCAATAGAATATCTGAGGCTGTAACTATATGATTTATTATTTTGCCACTAGAAATATCAATCACTAAATAGCAAACATCTTCCTCAGAGCTACTAGAGACATTAAATCAACATGAAAAATGCCAACAAGACATTGCAAAATACATTCCCTGCACTATCAAAGAGCATTCTCCAGAACATTCATACTGAAGAATGTTACAGTCTACCAGATATGCCACCATCCTGGCAAGCAGTGAGTCATCATCTTTAAAAATTCAGAACTTGGGGCCGGCCTGGTGATGTAGTGGATAAGTTCGCGCACTCCACTTTGGCTGCCCAAGGGTTTGCAGGTTAGGATCCCAGGTGCAGACTTATGCACCACTCATCAAGCCACGCTGTGGCAAGCATCCCACATATAAAATAGAGGAAGATGGGCACAGATGTTAGCTCAGGGCCAATCTTCCTCAGCAAAAATAATAATAATAATAATTCAGAACTTGCTTAAATCTGGAGGTTTGCCAACCACGGAATTTACCAGATCAGAAAAAATGCAGAGAATCTGAGGCATTGCCCTGAGTTGGCTCATTCATTATCCAGTGATCCACATCATGAAATAAGAAGTGTTGGGGGAAAAAAACAAAGGCGACAAGCAAGAGAGATCAAATAACAAGGCCAGGTCTTTAAAAAATGTGAAGAAGATATTTTTTCCTGATATCTCATTCTCACTGTCCTCCTGATTTCCTCCTCACTCTTGTTGATCGAGGAAAATTCACTACAATTTAAACAGAAGATATTTATTTGGGCAATTAGAATACAATTCAGAAGACACAGATTCAGGTGGAAACCCAAAATGTGCTCCACGGAAGACAAAGGAAGCAAGGGTTTATGAAGGCAAAAAGAGATAAATTACACAGACTGTTTTACAAGATTTGTGATTGGTGCCAGCAACAACTGTTACTTCTTTGCTATACGTGATTGGTTGCTATGGCCATCTCTAAGGCAAAAAGTTCTTATCTACGGGAGTAAGCATGTTTCTTGAAAGAAGGTCAAGGTGCCAGCAGTGAAGCACAGCTCAAAAGTTACATTCCATCTGGGTAGAGACATGCATAAGCCCCACTTCCTTAATGGCCTTCCAGCTCCCTTTTAGAAGCCTTGACTTATGTTACTCGATTTTGTTATGACTGTCCACACTCTGATACTCTTCTTTCTGATTTACTAGAACAAAAAGTATACTTTGTTCCACATTTGCTCTACCCTTAGCTTTTGCGTTAAAACTAATCTCTTTCCTATCCTATGTTCTATAAAACGATATTCTTTGGAAGATAGTTTCTTTCACTGACTTAAATATTTTAAAAATATCTATCATGAATATGTGATAGGTACTGGTGACACAAAGATGAAGATGAAACAGTTCCTTTCATCAAGGAGTTGCCCATCTAGATAAAAATATTCCTACAGATGGGCTAAAAATATATTATTTGTAAGGTCTGCCTAATTTTGCATTTTAATAGAGTACTTCTACAGAGAACTAATAACCTAAAATGGGTACTGCATGGGGAGTGGGGGGGTAGTTTAGGTGTGGATAAGAAGAGGAAAAAGGCAGGCCTTCAAGTAATAGTCCCACAACATGTTGGCTCATTTAATATTATTGAATGGCTCAGGGAAAGCTCACCATGATAGGATTAAAAACGTGATATTGTCACAACTCTACCTAAAAGCATTCAGTGCATTTCTTAAACTTGAGTGAGCATTAAAATATCCGGGATACTTTTAAAAAATATATATTCCTGAGTCTGCTTCCAGAGATTCTTATTCAATAGGTTTAGAATAGGAGTGAAGAATTTTAATTTTTCAGGTGATTTTGATGTGACTGATTTGAGGATCGTACAATAGGTAACACTGATCTGTTGGATAAAACCCAAGTTCTTTAACACTCATGTAAGTCTTCACCATGATCCAATCCCTGCATATTTCTTTTGATGCATATATTGTCCCTCTCCTCTCATATTCGATGTTCCAGCAATATTCATCTACTTGAAGTTCACTGAAAATCTGTACTATTTCATGAATTCTCCACTGTTCATAAGTTTCTTTTGCCTAGATCCCCTTTCCTTCTTTGTCCTACTGGTACTTTGGTGCTACTGGTGAATAACCAGTAGTGCGCTGGTAAATGTTCAGTTGCTGTCCAAAAAAAAGAGAGAAAACTCCCTGATTTGTAGTATTTGCCAATTTCTGTGGTTTAAGTACTCCCACCATGGGCAATTTCAAGCTACCGATGTGACATTTCTGAACACTGAATTAGAAAGAAATACACACAAGCAGCTCCTGAGAACTGGTGTGAGCTAGCTCTGGCACAACCTTGCAAGTAACCGTTATATTTTATCCTTCCTTGAGCCCTTTCCTGATAACTCAAGACTGTTTCTTGCACATTTAATATTGCAATTATTACTTTTTCTCATTTGTATTTCTTAACATGCATATTACTTGACTGTGAGTTCTTGTAGGTGAAGACCTGTGGTAATAAACAATGTGTTCGCTTAAATTACATTTTAACTCAAATGTTTGTGCATTTGTCGTGATTTTTTGGTGTGTTTTCCTGTACCAAATTATTTAATAAAGTGTTAAAATGTTTTCTAAGTTTTAACTTCAGTCATGTTCAAGTTTATTAAGCCAAAAGGTTTCTGTTCAATCTTAAGCCAAAATATTAAAGGGGGAAAGTGTATCTTCTGAGAGGCAACCTAAGCACTAATAAAAGTGGGATATGTGACCTTGGGAAGTTAACTTTGGGCTACTTTTCACTAATAGGGGCTTCTCTTCCTAAGAATCTAGGTTCTGGGTTCAGTCTGAGGAAGTTGTATTTACTTACATAGTACTTTATCTATACTTCACTTTACTGAGTTGAGCTGTTTCTACTTGTAAATTACCAGGGACTTCTTAACCTAGACCAATTTTTCTCAGAAAGGATTCCCTCACTGTTTCACTCTTAAGTAATTACCTTCCTGAATTGGAACGTATTTTTGAGCACAGAAATATTTAATAATTACTCTGGTACCCAGAGAAGGCAAAGAGTTTTTATGTTGCCATAAGAAACCATAAACCTTAAATATGTGAGCAGATTGTTTCATTTCATCTGAAAAGATATATAGTTATCTTTCTGAACCCTCAAAAAATCACCACGTGTATATATTATCCCAGTCATTTGCCCTCTTTAATCGTGTAGATATTAGACAGTATATTTGTTTTACTCAAAGACCAATTCTAAAAATTTTAACACTAGTGAATGTTCTCTTTCTCTCTCCCTTTCTCTCTCCATATGTGCGTCATGTGGTGTGTGTGCAGTCAGAGATTCAAATAGATCTAACAAACCATCATACGGTATAAACAGAAGAAATGATCTTCCTGTAAGGGCATAGGCATAAGGATAAGCATGCTATGATATAGCATGTTCTTTCAATATTTTATAGAATTCTAAGTTGAAACCCAAAGAATAAAGTGTCTTCTGGGAGGTAATGGTGATGATAAACAAAAGACTATGGGGGAGTTTTTAACAAAAATCTTTAGTTAGAAAATATATTTATTTGGTGCCCATGCCACTTTTTTGCTTATTTGTCTTTCAGTAGTTTATGGCAAGATGCAAGAACTTAAGTAGATCTTCTAGATGTGATTCAGTAGGAGCAGAAAAAAATTTTTTATTTATCACTGAGCCAACTCAAACTATTTCCAACTCAAAAGTAAATCCAAATAATGTTTAACTTTTCTGGCTTAAATTACTCATTTAAAAAGTAAGTTTAAGTTGGCAGTGAAAACAATTCTATAAGCTGCTAGGGCAGAAACCTCAGAACAATGTTATTTAAACTTAGATTATCAAATACTTGATAAGACTGAAAACCATTGAAGAAGATCATTTTCATTTTGATCATTTGTCATTTCAGGGTTATTTATTTATCTGTCATTGAAAAATGACTTGCTTCCAAGCTTGTATCTCAAAGAGAGCTAGAAATATTTTTGAAAGACTAATATTATAGTAGGCAGGCATCCCAAAAGTTGATAGGACACAACTGTACAGTAGAACTTGGTGATGTAAATGGCATATGTTTCTCAAGAAATGGACTTTATAACTTTCTTAAAGCTTCACTCCCTTTGAATGATGGGCCTTTTTGCCTAGGAGTGAAATAATTACGTATGGTACCACAGCACTCTCTTAAAAATATATTGCATCAGAGTCATGATGTTGTAATTTAGAATTTTAAAGGTAAGAGAGTAAGCTTTTAAATTTAATATCTCAGGGACTTTGGATCCTTTCCACCCAAAACTTGGCTTGCAATTTGTCTCCACAGATGATTTTAATGGTTTAAATTAGTTACGGCTTTCCAAATCGTGAGGTAGCCAATAATTTAGCTTTGACCAAAGTTTAAACAATTAGTTCTAACAAGCTCCAATTATTTTAAAAATCAGGTTTTAGAGGAAAAGAAGTAAATGTGGTTAGTTAATTTCTCATTGCCCAGAGACTTATATATTTAAAAATAAAATTTCAGGGATTTCAGTCTGAGAGGGAGATCACTGTTTCTGTGAATAGTTTCCTAACATATTGTTGTGAGTGAAATGGAGAGAAATAGTTTCAAGACATAAACCCCTTCTATCCTCTTTCATATATATATGAACAATATTTCCACGGCATAGCTAGGTTTCAGAGTTTGTAGCTTAATTTTGAAGTCAGCTATCCTTTGCAAATTGTAGAAAAGAAGGGAGGGTTCAAATGATGGCATAGGTTTCCCAACTTCATCCCATAGCAAAGTTGAGTCTTTTGAATTGCCTTGATCCAGACTCTGCAAAAGCCTTCAGGGGCAGGTTGCCAGCTTCAGTTAAACTTACACAGTATTAGTCTTACTTGAGGGTTTTTGGATCTCTATTGAATAACTCAGCAGAGGGACACAATGTCCATCTTGTATTGCCTGGATCAACAAGTGCACTCGAAGGCTGTTAACAGAGAGACTGAAAAAGAGACTGCGTGTGGAAACGCAGAATCCTAAGTACCTTCTCATGGTTAACTACGTGGTTTGTACTTGTGTCTTTTTGTGGGCAATTATGTTAACTGTGATCTTCTATTATTCCTATTTATTTGTATGATGATTCAGATTAACATTAGTATCAACATAGGCAGGGAGGATGGCTTCAGAAGGGCAGAGGTAATAAAAAAAACACTTTTCCAAGTACTTTATTTTCTTGCTTAGATGTTCTCACCTTTGAATAAATGTAGCAAGAACAAAGGAAGAAATATCTGATTTATCTGGGATTAAACATGAGTATTTTCTTTTAAGAAATAGAATTGCAACCGATTCAAGGCCTTTCAGCTTTTCTGGATTTTGTCTGTAACAAAGCCTGGTTTGATTCCATAACAAGAGTCCATGCATCTACAAACCTTTAAGTTTAATGAACATCGGAGTTGAATTAGCAATTCTGGAAGGAAGTGAAAACAGTGGACTGGGGACTGAGTTGTCTGCTACTGTCGTGATCTAAACTAGTCACAACCTCTAGTTTTTGGATCTGTCAAGTTGGGAGAGGTTGATTAGTCATTTTCTAAATTCCCTTCCTCCTACAAAATTAATTTCGCTATGACATTATTTTAAGGTTATGGTCAGGACAGGATGAAAAAGGGAAAGGGAAAAGGAGGAACTAACATTTGTCTTTGTAGTTAGTGCTGTGGAGTTGATCCCAATTCCTAGTGACCCTGTGTACAGCAGAACAGATCCCTGCCCAGTCTTTTTGCACTGCACTCTTACCTTCTGGTGCTGTATCAGACAATGCTCCATTGCTTTTCCTAGGGTTTCCATGGTCAATTTTTTCAGAAGTGGGCAGCCAAGTCCTTCTTCCTAGTCTGTCTTAGTCTGGAAGCTCCGCTGAAACCTGTCCACCCTGGGAGACCGTGCTGGTATTTGAAATACTAGTGGCATAGCTTCTAGCATCACAGCTACAAGCAGCCACCACAGTATGACAACTGACAGACAGATGGTGTGGTTCCCTGACCAGGAAACAAACTCAGGCCATTGTGGTGAACCAAGCCGTAACCACTAGACTACCAGAGCTGGCTCAAAACATTTGTCTAGAGACACTTAAATCAAGAGATTTTTGCAACTAAATTTAATAATAGAAGTGGAAAATAGAACAAAAGGAAGAAGTATGATGTTGGTGTTCCTACATAATGACTTGATCCTCACCCTCCAGGCTTCCACAATGTTCCAAAAAACATACAAGTATTATAGAGAGGGAACAGCTGCCTCATATATCAACTTACAGAATGCCAGTGCTTGTCACCTAGTAAGCGCAAACTCCTGGGAGGGAAGCTGAATTTGGCCCCTCGCAGATTTTCTATGTTCCCCTCTTCCTTCCATACAATCTCAATGGTAACAGTAAGTCAACTCAGGGAGATGGAAATGGAAAGTAATTACGTCAACATAGCCTAAGAGATGGGGCACAATGAGGAGGAGGCCGCATTGAAACGGGATTGAACCAGTGCCCTGCTGGGTACACATGGTGCACAGCTCTCTGCTAATTAGTCTGTGCACATTTTGAAAGCTGCAGCAGAATAAACTCCAAACAGGGTAAATGAAACTACAATAATGAAATCCTATTAGGAATTTTGAATTGGGTCTGGTGTAATCTTACTTGTCTAGAAGCATCTAATATTGATTTACTAGGTAAGTGGGGAAAATGGAAATGTGGTGGAGTGTGCTCTGAAAAGTATATAATTTCCTTTGTTCCTAATATAAAAACCATGGCATCAATCAATTAGTTTTTGTACACAATATGTAAAAGATTACCTTGATTTATTTAAAGTATTATTTCCAATGTTCATTTATTAACTTACACATTCAAATAGTGATTGAGCACAAAGTATGTGCCAGGCACCAAGCCTGCACTAAGATACATGATGAATAAGACCGAGTCCCCATCTCTCAGAAGCGTACTGCATAGTCAAATAATACTGCATTGTACGTCCTTTGTTACAATGCTAAGCGTCAGCAGCCTATGACATAATTATAATCTGAGAGAAAAACTAAATATTCTATAATCAAGCAACTTCTTTCAGTGCATATCCACTCTATGGTGCTCTGATATTACGTAAAATTATATTCACAGATGCTCCTTAGCAGCATGTTTAAAAATGAAAAATGCCTATACCCTAAAAATTAATCCCAATTCATTCTAGATATTATTTTATGTAGAATTAGGATATGAAGATATTAGCCAAGAGAATGAAAAATGAGCGCACCTGCATACAACTGTGTGTTCTATTTTTCAGGCTTAACAGCTCAGCTGTAACATTTGTACATTAGCTAAATAACATCTCAAGGGGAGCTCGAGATAGAACCTTGATGTCTACTGATTGTACATGTGTGAGTTTGTGCTCTCAAAGGATGGTCCTTAAAAAACTCCCTGCTGGAAGCTATTGTGCCTGTTGTAAAAGGACCGTTGCTAAGTGGCAATTGAGCTAGTACTGTATACTTGCCATTTCAAAAGAAGATTTTGTACCACTTGATTATGTTAAATAGAAATGTTTGAAATTTATACAGAATTACTTCAAAATGGCACGGTAGTTATATGTCTAAAGAGCTGTAACTACTCTGTCCCATAACTAATGTCAATCCTTCTGGTAGATGGTTTAATGTAAGACTGTCACAGAATCTATTACATGAGAAGCATAGAAAGTCTTGGAATAGTGGAGTCATAAATATATATTGTAATAGAACCTAAACCCATGTTTGTATTGAAATACACCTACATATATATATACACACACACATATATATAGATATACACAAACACACACACATCTATATATATTTAATGTTTCAAATGGAACTCTGACAGAATTTTTACATATGTGTAGTCAGGCCTAAATCAAATAAGATTTTTTACGTATGTACTAGAGTCAAAGTATCATGCTTAGAGCTGTCCAGGGGTCTTGTTGGATAACAATATGTTGTGTTACTTTTAACAAATTCTTCTGAAAATGTCATCTCTTCAGAGACTTATGATTTTCCCTCCAAAACGGGGGGGGAGGGATTCTTAACAATGTTTTCAATGAATCTCCTCCACCGACCAATACTATTTTCAGTGGATATGTGTTCTATGCCCCTTATTATAAAGCATAAATGTCATTAATGCAATAAGAAGCTACCATAAGTCATAAAAATATGGCACTGGGAAGGAAGTAGACTAAATCTCATGATGTTACCTCCCCTTCCTCCAAAAATCTCATGGAAATAACAAAAAAGAAACATTTTTAAAGCATGAAATTATGCTGTGTGTGGAAAATTTTAAAAAGAAGGCTGCTGTGAGCCAGAAAGTTTGAAAAAATCTTGGAAGATAGAATGGAGGTCACAGGAAAAAATAAAGAAGGAAAGGTACAGTTCAAATCCCCAGGGATGGGCACAGACTTCCCAAGCATCCAGGAGAAATGCTAAACCTAAATGAGCAAAAGAGTCTTATGGCATGTGAATTTACTTCAACAAAACAGTTGAAAGCTTTTTTTGGAGGGGAAAAAGAGAGCGTTAGTGGGTAATAAGGCAGCCATCAGGGCATTGGGCCAGCAGGATCCCCTGCTCCCTTTTCTTCCTACAAGGAGGTAACTGTTCAGGAAAAAAAAAGAGAGAGAGAGAAAGAGAGAAGCTCCAGCTTCATAAGCATTCCTTTCAAAACAAAACCCAAAAATATGTGAACTGGGAAGGGCTTCTTGGGTGGGCACAAGGATGGAAAAGAAAAGTGATCCGAGTTTCACTTAGGTCCTTATTATCACCAGGACGAATTGAGAGGGAACAAGAGGAGGCATCTATCTGCGCTTGGGCATCCATCTGCCCAAGAAGCAAAAGCATTAAAATGCTCCACCGTCATGGATAATAATCCCTAATAATATTGGCTTTGGGAGGGATCCCCACCTGCTAACCTGCCCAACTCTCACAAACCCCAAGCAAAGCCTGTAGATGGGTCTAGTCTGTCCAATAACACAGACACTGCTGCCCACTGCCATCCTTCCTCCCTGCCCTGCCCCCACTCCCACTCACTCGTTTAGAGAACTGACTACCTATCTTTGGAGGAATGCATGCCTGCTAAATGTACTAATCCACCTGGTCCTGTATTAACAAATGTGAACCTACAACTATGTATCATCAGACATTGGATGAAAACCCAATGGTTTGAAAGGGAAGGGTCAATAAGAACAAACAGAAGTGATCCTGGGAAATAGTACGCTTAGATCTGAGAAAGTGTCTCACAAGCTGCTATAATAAAATTGCTAATCAGAACAAAATGAGGCCCTGGAAATTTAAAATATGATTGCCGAAATTAGAAAAGAAAATTCACGGATGACTGAAAAACCAACTTAATGGAAATATTTCCAAACAACTGATTTGAGAAAGAAGCTTGGAAATGTTTTCAAATTTAGAGCAAAAGACAAAAAAATGAAAAACTATGAGAGAAAAGTGAAAAGAGGTGCGAGCTTGATCCAGGAGATCCAAAATTTATTATATAAAGTTTTAGAAGCAGAGGACAGAGACAATGGAGGGGCATGGACCAAGAGATGGAAGAAAAAAATTATTGTCATGTCTCACAACTACCCGAATGACAAAAATTGAATTTGATAATATTCAGTCTTGACAAGGATATAAGACTCTCTGCTTAGGGAGAATATAATCTGTACAACTTCCTTGAGAAGAAATTAATTTACCTTTAATCCAGCATTTTACTTCTAAGAATTTGTCTTATGGGTAGTTTGCCCAAGTGAGCAAGGACATATATTCCAGTATTCACTTTAACAAGATTTTAATAAGTAAAACTTGAAACAATGTATCTGTCTATAATGACAGTACATCTATGTAGTCATTAAAAAATGAGAAGATTTTTATATGCTAATATGGAGAAATATCAGATATAGGCAAAGTTAAATGCCAATCAAAAAATTAAGGAAAAAATTGTATGTTAAAAAAAGCACACATAACTATAGATTCTTTTATTTGCCTACGTATTTCTTAGAAAAAACTAAATTGCAGAATTCAAATTTTAATTTTGCTTTTAATTAGATATGTTAATAAATCAGTAGTATCAAAGACATGAGAAAAATGAGTGAGTCTTAAAGTACAAGTGACCTTAAAAAACCCTGGTTCATTTGATAAAAATCAAAAATACTAATTCCACATATAAGTAATTTTTAATAAAGACAGTGACTCTTAAAAATACAGTGTTAAAATGGATCAAAAGAGGAAATTCGTACATTCTCTTCCAGAAGAGACAGTGCATATTCCTAGCTTATTCATAACTCTGCATCAATTATATAGTAAACATATGAAATATTTCTATGTATTTTCTGATTTCATCATGTGTAAATTGAGAAAGACTCTCCTAGTAGAAGAGTAGAGAGCCATTGTTAAACTCATTTCAGGAAAAAAATCAAATGGATACTAATGTCTCATATTCATCTAAAAATTACAGAAACGATCTATTTTATGGATTATCCAAGCTATTAGTCACTTCCTCTTGTGTCTTCAACTACCAACTTTTTGTCACTTTATTCCTAGTCATCAGAGAAAAATTGTATAGATTTAGAATTCAGATACATTACTTTTTCCAGTTGCTATTCACTCAAGAAAAAAAATTGACAGATGATAATATTGAACCTAAGAGATAAAATATATACACAGATTTGTATTTAATAAAGGAATCAATATAGAGTAACACATGCAGTCATAGTAGAGGAGTGGTAAAAAGATTAGAACCCAAGTCCTCTGAAATGTAATCTAGTATTTTGGACATTTTATTAGTTAGTTCCCAAGCTGTGTACCTTGAAGAACTAGTGTCCCAAAAATGTTAATGTATGTTATTACTGAAAAGGTTTCTGGACTTCTATTTCTGGCATTCAACTGATTAGATGTTCTAATGAACCTTTCTACTATAAAGCTTAATTAACATATCCACTATATTATGATGAGGTACTCTTTGAGGTATTGCTAGCTTCCTAAGATGCAGGGAATGTCGTCAGACCTCCAAACTGCCCCTCCCACATACATACACACATTAAGTGTGAACTTGAATCTTATCTGTGGAGTGGAGTTGAGACCAAAAAGATGAGAAGTCAAGATGCCATTAGCAGCTTTTCTATCAAGACACTAAGGCTCCTCCAGTAAAGTGGAGAAGTTGCACTGGGATTCCCTTGTGAAATCAAGAAGAAGACTATAGTGATTTCAGATTGGTATCCCTCCCAGTCAGCCGCAAAAGAAAATACTTTTTAGAGGAAAGTTTTTCCAATTTAGGTCTACAGGACAAATAAAGATAAAGTAAAATGTTTAGAAATGAAGATTGTCAAGCACATAAGGAGGCCAGCCATGATAAGAAAGAGTTAAAAGGAAACAGTGAACAAAAGATTTAGACATCAAGGAATACTGGTATTGGAATTACCAGATAATTCATATAACTGCATATGTTTAAATGTTTTAAGAAACAAAAGATGCATTAACAAAAATGAGCATTAAAAAAAGCTATCAAGAATGAACTGATTTGAAAAAAAAAAAATACTTCCAAAAAAAAATGAAAGACCTCAATGGACAGTTTAAATAGTAGATAAGACACAGGGAATGCAGGGAATGCAGATCAAAACCAAAATGAGATATCATCTCACACCCATTAGGATGACTATTATAAAAAAAAGATAATAAGTTTTGGTGTGGATGTGGAGAAATTGGAACCTTTCCACATTGTTGGTGGGAATGTAAATTGGTGCAACCATTGTGGAAAACAGTATGGAGGTTCCTCAAAAAATTAAAAATAGTGCATCATATGATCCAGCAATCCCACTTCTAGATATTTATCCAAAAGAATAGAAATCAGAATCTCAAAGAGATAGCTGAACCCTGATGTTCATTGCAGCATTGTTCACAATAGCCGAGATGTGGAAACAACTCAAATATCCACTGACAGATGAAAAGATAAATAAATATATATATGGGAATATTAGTCTTAAAAAAAAAAAGAAATCCTGCAATATGCAACAACATGGATGAACCTGGAGGAAATTATGCTAAGTGAGATAAACCAGTCACAGAAGGACAAATACTGCATGATTCCATTTAAATGTGATCTCTAAAATGATCAAACTCATAGGAACAGAATAAAATACTGGTTTCCAGTGACTGGGGGAAGAGGGAAAAGGTGAATTGTTTTTCAAAGGGTACAAAGTTTCTGTTACACAAGATGAATACATTCTAGAGACGTGCTGTAAAATGTAATACCTATAGTCAACAATACAGTATTGTGCACTTTAAAATACATTGAAGATAGATCTCATGTTAAGTATTCTTATTGGAAAAAAAAAACACAAGGAAATTTTTGGTGGTGATGGTATCTTGGTTGTTGTGATAATATCACAAATGTATGTATATGTCCAAACTCATCAAGATGTATATGTTATATGTGTGCAATTTTTTAATATCAATTATATCTTAATAAAGTTATAAAAAAGACACATGTATAAAACAAGATACAAATAAGGAAAGAATTAGTGAACTGGAATTATATATAAGAAATGACCAAAATGTAGTACAAAGAGTTAGAAAAATATATATAAGAATAAAGCCCAAGCCTAGATGGGCTTCTTGGATTTGGAAACAGCATGTTCCATAACTGGAAATTTATCTATAGCCTCTATACCAAGTCACCAAATAAGCTGCGAAATTTGAGAGGAGTCTCCTATAAGAGGCTATCGAAGAAGTTTGGGCAACAAGAAAATAAGCCCTACCTGGATCTCCTTATCTCCTTCAGTCTCCCATGAAATTTTAGGCGTCTTAGAACAATATCACAGTTTACTGGAGCCTGTGGCAGTTAGACTTCCATTATCCTTGGTGTCTGGACTCAGTAGCAACCACTAGGTTGTCATCGATCCCTAATGGAGAGAGATTGTCTCTATGTAAAAAGTTAAGACTCTCTGACCTGACAAGCTCTTTCTGTAGGAAGTGCCCTTTGCAATAAACACGCATTAGATGAGATAAGCCCTCCCAATTTTGCATTGTGAAATGGAAATGGCACTGCCAGATTATCTTAGCAAATTTTATGAACAGACTCTTAGCCCCATAAACAGCCACACTTATTGTTTTCCCAAATCTTCTGGCTCAGTGTGAGCCTACAAGACTTGCCGGGATTTACTGTTGAGTTTTTCTCCAACATGGGATTATCTCAAGTAATGTTGTAGCCATATACCATAATAATGATAAATTGCTGATATCTTACAGCAATTGATATGTTCCCCACAGTAGGCTAAGTTCAGGTAGATGTCCTGGTCATAGAGCACATCATCCCAATATTGATAAAAATATACCTTTGTACAAATTCATAAGCCATCGCTAATGGCCTATTCAAGCCAATTCACCAATCAGGCTGGACTGGCAAAGCCATACTAATATTAAACAATTTTTATGGAAAGATACAAGTTAATCGCAAACCCAATATATCTGTTACATAAATATATATGTATATGAAATGACCACTGCTCAAGGAAGACGTTGGGACTGAAATAGTCAATCAAGCACAGGCAGCTCTCTATACTATAAAGTACTCGATCCATGCTTAAACCCACTGTGGTAGTGGAACCACCACCAAATGGACGTCCAATAAAAAAAAAAATTGGGTTTGCCAACCATGCAGTCTTTCCAAAGATAATGTCTAATTGGGCTGATTGGTCCCACTGTCTTCAGCTAACTATGAGTTGCACATGACATACTTCTGCATTGGCTGAAATCCAAATCACCCAAAAGCTGGGAGAGAGGGACATGGAGGAGTCCCAGAAGAATTTGAGGAAGCATAATACACTTGTCTCCCTTTGTCTGAATATGTTCCTTTCTTCTTGTTCTTTTTTTTCTTTTAATGCCTGCTTTTTTTTCTCTCAGATAGAAGGTACTTGAGTGCAAATAAGCTTGACCACTGACTGCTTAAAGTAGTTACCTTCTTCTATTCTTGGAGGTTGCTTATAATGACAAAATGTGACTCCTGAGTTCTGGTAAAACCCAGCATGCTGGAAAAAGGGAAGACAATCTGACTCATTCCCACCCACTTCTGAAAACAATGGTCGTTATCTTGTGATGCTGAACATTTTCATATATACATCTTAGTACATCAATAATCCTTTGCACATTTAGGTACCTATTCTTGCACATATGTGCCAGGAAACAGGTACAAGAATATTTACAGGAAAATTGCTCAAAATAGCAAAAGATTGAAAACAACTCAAATGTATATCAATATGAGACTGGATAAATTAATTGAAATACATTAACAATGGAATTTTACACAGTGGTGAAAAGGAATGCTCTGCAGCTACAGGTTACATGCAGCCATATGGATGAATCTTAGGAACGTAACACTGAAAAATAAAATAAAAAAGTCGTAAGTCCCAGAATACTGCATATTGTGTTTTCATAAATCTCAAAAGCAAGCCAAACTAGCTAATATAGTATTTATTCATCTATAATATATGATAAAAACCATTCTTAAAAAAGGACAAAGTAGTGACAAATACAGAATTCAGGACAGGGGTTAGCTACTTCTGGGATTGAGGTAAAGAGGGGCATAGAGAAGAGCATATGGATGCATGCCAAGTTATTGGTAAATTTTTTATTCTTGGATTGTGTAGTGAGTTCAGAGGTATTTGATATAGTAGTATTGTTTTACATATATATGTTATACGTATTTGTATATGTCAAATATTATATTTTAAATGTTAATGAAGAAAATAGGCTAAATAATGTTTAAACGGTTCTTTGGTAAAATATGTGGGGAACAGCTGAGGTAAATAATAGATAGATACATTTAATGCTGGACTTAGAGCTTTCCACATAATATTATTCACTGTGAATCTCCAAATGGGGGTTATATTTCTTAATCAAACCCCTTAGGGGAAAAAAAAAAATCTCATAAGTAAATGAGAATGCCCCTATCCCTCCAAATTCCTCTACCATCAACCTGCCATTTTATCTAAAAGTGTACTATTAATTATCCCCTTAATGCTTTAAGTATCCATAGTCCACTGACAAATTATAAATATCTTTGGGTAAGATAATGTTAGTCAATAACTTTTTAGTGCATAAGAGTTTATCTGGTAATGATATGTCACTTTTGAAAGCAAAAATATCTCTGAGGAAGTGGGCAACAGGACAGGTAAATTTAATTTTGATAAGAGAAGAGAATGGCTAGGTCCAGGGAATGGAGAAATGGGTAGGACTCCGGGGCCTTGGTGACTGCAGGTATATGGGAGTTTAATATGAGGTCAGGGAATCTACTGAAAGGAGAGAAGGAACAAGAGGAAGAGAGGGGAGAGTGGATTTATATGGCTTATTCAGTAACTGCCATCATCTCCTTTGCACACTTAGTCCTTGCTTTTTGATTTCTTCCAAGCTTGAGCCAACCATGCTTGAACTAGGTGTGTTATTGCAGACACTCTCAATACTTGATTCATATCCCCTCAGCCCACTCCATGGCTCACCTGTAGCTTCGATGCACAATGTATCAATGGCTTCCTACCTTAAGGACCAGTGTCTCTCTCTGCATCGGGTCATGTTCGCCTACAGTATAGGGCAGGCCCAAAGTGTCTTGTCTTTAAAGCCACCAAGAGCCGCACTCAACTGAGTGTAGAGAGATGGCTAAGTACCCAAGCTATCTCCTACCTTGGAGATGTGTATACATTGTCTTTTGAGGATTCCCCGGGGAATTGAACTCTAGTTGCTCAAAGTGGTAACTTAACGCATTAACACATCCTCTTTATAGCCCTCTTCCCCTCCCTTCATTCTGTCATTCTCTCACCATGCTACCTGGAATCACCTCCAAAATAAGCTATTTGCACCTAAATCTTTATCTTAGGGTCAGCTTTTAGAGGACAGCAAATTAACACGTATACATTCAGATTTTTAAAAACATCTTCTCCCTTTCTAATCTGTTAAGTAGCATTTCTTGTGGATACAAAAGATGCCAGAGTAAATGTTAAATGCTGCAGCATTTTAAGTGTGATGTGTTACTGTGGTACCCATGCTACAATATATTCACATAAAGTTTTCTAATCAATGCTGTTTCTCTTGTTCCTTCTACCACCAGGCAAAAGCTTACCATATTCCCCAAGATAAAGCTATTTCTGCTTACTTATTTCAGGTTACTTATCATTAAGCCTCAACTGTCAAACTCAATGCAGAAAAATCTAGAAGCCAGTACCTGAGTGACTGTTATGAAGCTGTAGCACATGGTGGGGAGGATGAGAGTATAAAAATGAGAAGGAGGAGGTGGATCATGCCTTTCTCATCAAGCACCAGTGCATTCCAACATTGTCATTTTCTCTACATGTCAGCAGAAGAGGGTTATTCTAATCACCAGGGGTCTTTGAAGAGTTCAACATGTAATTCTATCTTGTATTTTGAGAATTTGGAGCACTGGTGCCTCATATCACAACCAGACTTGTTGATAACCAATTACTCTCTGCTAAGTCAGTCTGATCCATAACTAAATATATGTCTAGGGCACCGGGAAGTTTAATAAGATATCAGTATAGTGTTTAGATATTTTCTTTCAATAAATGCAAAATGGTACAATGGTAATTAGGACAGTAATACAACAAACAACTGTATTATGCCCTATGAAAACTGTTTTACCAGTGGCCAAGCTGGGAACCCAGGATTATTCAAATATACATTCATGTTTGAAAAGGATCTAGGAGTCCCTGGTCTGCCATTTCTGCGGTAATTGCTCTTGGCAATTTCACAAGACAAATCAGAAAGTAATCAGAATTCTCCCAAGCTCCCTTAAACCTGGTAGAGAATTCATGCTGAATACACTGAGTTTTCACAGGTGTGATAGAGGAATCAGAGGAAAATGCCTTCCTCTGACCTCTCAGCAATATCAGGGCACTCATGCTGGAGAGGACCCATAGCGCTAGAATGTAGAAGAATAAGAAACATGCCGGGGACAGTCCCGTGGCTTAGCGGTTAAGTACGTGTGCTCAGCTACTGGCAGCCCTGGTACGGATCCCGGGTGCACACTGACACACTGCTTGTCTGGCCATGCTGAGGCCACGTCCCATGTACAGCAACTAGAAGGATGTGCAATTATGACATACAACTACCTACTAGGGCTTTGGGGAGAAAAAGGGGGGAAAAGAAGGAGGAGGATTGGCAACAGATATTACCTCAGGGCCAGTCTTCCTCAGTAAAAAGAGGAGGATTGGCATGGATGTTAGCTCAGGGTTGATCTTCCTCACACAAAAAAAGAAACATGCCCCTCTGAAGAAGTGTGGTATCAACATTTGATAAAGTTGGAGGAAGATCTGGATAGAGATCAACTGTGAAGCCCTGAGTATCCTTCCTTGACCTCCCCTGAGGACAGAGCAGCACTGATAAATGTTTTCTCAATAACTTAGCCAAGGATACAATAAAAATCTCAGAACACAGTGTCTCCTTATATGTGCACTGAAAATGAGAAACTGGTGAGCATCTCAGTATGGTTCAGAGTAACACTGAAACCCAGGAAGAAAAAGACATGACCTGGGAGATTTTATAACGGAGTAGTTATTCTAATGTGAGATGGCTCTAAAGTCTTAAATGAAAACACAGTGGTCTGGTTAACCACGATTCCTATACAATACTGCTAGAGAAATAGCTTCAATGTTAATTTAAACACTGAGACCAACCATTGGCAAAGTTTTTCGTTCACGATCATTTTTTTCCTATATGATCAGTGTTGTACTGGAACCAGCTCATGTTGGCTAGGGAGAGCCCACTGCGTGCATCTTTTCCTAACTCCATAGTCACTGATGTCAGATTGGTAGCTTAAAATTGGCCATAGTGGGAATATTTATATCACAGAAACAGGAAATGGGAAAATGTTATAAATCAGCGCTCCCTCCCGCCCCAGCTGTTTTTAAACATTTATAAGTATATGCCTGCTTATATTGAAATAAGAAGCAAAAACAAGCAGAGATCTCCGATTTCTTGCCTTTGGCCAGGGAATTCATCTCACTCAGATACTTTGGTCATGATGAGCCTGGGCCCTGGGGCAACATTGGAATATTCATGAGTCAGTGTGTTTTATCTGGTAAATGTCTAATTTTCAAACTCTGAGCAAGTGACCCAATCTCTGTGAGACTTAGATTTCTCATATGCAAAAACAGTTGTAATACCTGCTCTATCTATCTCACAGGCTTGTGGTGAGACTTCAAATGAATAATGCAAGTGAAAAAACTAATTATAATGTACATATAATTATATACAGTATAGTACAGACATATTTAGTGTACTTATACCTAATATTATGGTAATAATAGTTAATAATTGACATTTATTTAGTGTTTAGTATGTGGCCAGCACTGTTCTAAGGGCTCTATATGTTCCATTTTATCCCCATCAACCATGCAAGGTAGGGTTATTATTATTCCCATTTTACACGTGTGAAAACTGGGGACAATGGGGTTAAATAACTTGCCCAAGATCACACCATTAGTAAGTGGCAGAGCTGAGATGGCAAACCCAGGCAGCCTGGCTATAGATCCTGAGCTCTTAAACACAACAGAGGTTAAATGCCTAAGTTCCCAGAGAGATCTTGGGTAGTGTATATAAAGCTAAAGTCCAAATATTTTTAATAGAAAAATGATTTGCTCTAGGAGTGTGAACCTTAATTTCTGCAGTGGCACTTTATTATGTAAGCCCCAAAACGTTTTAGTGAAAAGAGAAAAATGTTATACACAATGGACAATTTCTGTTTGCTTAAGATTTTATATCACCTTAAGGATAAAAATATTGATATTCCTATAATACCAGGCAACCTGTGAGATTTAAAGTTTCATGGATCCTTCAAAACAAGAAAAACTATATTATTTTCTTTTATTGTAAAGCAATATGATCACATTATCAAATATTTGGTGGGGGAAAATAAGAAAAATCTCATTTCTGAAATCAATCTGACCACGTTGGTGGTTATTTTTTCAGTATTTTTTTCCTTTGCAAATCAGAGTTTAACGGATAGCTTTGATCATAGTTTATGTGCAATTTTATAGTCTCTTTTTACTTAAAATTCCAACATGAACATTTTCCATGTTGCTAAAAATATACATAAACATTATTTAATGGTGGATCACAGTATTTGGAGAAACTATACCATATATTACATAACAGTTTCTTTTGGATATTTACGTGTGTTTGTTTATCCTGTTTTTTATTATAAATACTAGAATATTCACCTGTTGCAATATTTTGGATTATATTTTAATTTGTACAGAGTTTTATAAATGAATAAGTTCAAATGAGATGAAGAATATTTATTGATTTTGGCATTTATTACAAAAAAATTCTCAATATATATATAGCATTTATTTACCATTAGCAGAGTGGCAGAGATTACATGTTAGAGGAAAGCAGTGGAATTTGTATGTCATACTAAGATATGTGATGAAGGCTTTAAATTTGGGTTAAAATGGCAGCGTTTGAGTTTTAGGATAGTTGCTCTGAATGCAGATGGAAAGTAGTCAAAGGAAGTATAGATTGATGGCTGGGAGACCACACAAGATGGTTTTGCAACAGTTCAGGCATGATATGGCAAAGTTCTGAATTAGACCACTAGTTATAAAAAGCAAAAGAAGACAACAGATTTGTAAAATAACTGAAAAGTAAAATCAACAAGATTGATGACTAATTGAATGAAGTATAAGGAAAAACTGTTTTGAGGGGAGAAAGTTTCTCAATACAGTTTTAAATATGTTGAATTTGAAAGGCCTGTTTTATATTTAATTAGGTAAGCCCTGTAAGCAGTTTGATATATGAATATATATATAATATCAATGAATATATGCATTTAAAACTTTGGGGGGAATTATCCTAAAGGTATTATTAAACCATGAGAGTGGATGAGATGTTGTAAAGATGGTGTTAAAAGAGAAAAAGGTGAAAAACAGAGAAGTCCCAAAACAAACAAACCAACACAACCAACCATCCAACCAAACAAAAGCAATGATGAAAGAGATATGAAGAGAACTGACAGAAAACAGCGTGATGGAGACTGAGGAAGGAGAGACGTTAATGAAGGGGTAAGTTGTTGGAAGTCTCACTGTAGTCAGGAAACATGAGGCCTGAAAGGAGTCCTTCAGATTTTGGAAAAATGGAGCACTTATAACGGTCAGTTTCTTTCGAGAGGACTGGAAAGAGGCCGCCTGCAGATGCTCTTGCATCAAAAGTGGATCAATTTCCATTCTTAATCTTTATAAGATCTTCCACAAGACAAATTTGGTCTTTTTTTTTCAACTTCTTTTTGGGTTTATTAGTGCTTCCTATTCATTTATTTATTTAAATCAGCAGTTCTCCATGAATGATCCGGGAACCATTGGGAGTCCCCAAGACACTTCTAAGGGGTTCACAAAGCCAAAACTATTTTCATAATAATAGAAAGATGTCATTTGCTTTATTCAACTCTCATTTTCTCACGATGTACAGTGGAGTTTTCCACAGATTGCATGACAAGTGATGATGCCATTGTTCTGACAATTAACAGAATGTGTGTTTGTCTATAATTGTTCTTAAAATGCCCAGTTTTGATTTTGAATATGGTAAGTGTTAACATATATAACCCACATAAACCAAAACTCTTTTGGGTCCTCAATAATTTTTAGGAGTGTAAAAGAGTACTGATAACCAAAAAGTTTGAGAACTGCTGATTTAAGCGAACTATGCTTTCTTTGTTCTCTCTTATGATTTGGAAGTTATACACCTGTTTTTAATTTCTACAAATGTTTACCTTTAAGAAAAAAGAAGAAATACACATGCTAGTTATAAACATCAAGATTTTAGTTACACTTACTAACATAACTAAAATAAAAGTGGAAATATTCAGTGGATAGTTTTAATTCCTCTTCACTCCTCCTATGTTCACTTACTAGCTTTGAAAATTCAAATCCAAGGTGTGTAGTTACTGTTTCATTTTCCTATTTTATCTCTCTGCTTTCTCAAGCCCCTATTTTTAACGTGGCTACCATTTTGTATGCAGGGTTTTTGTCATAAGTTTTCATAATTATTGAGTTTTATATCTGGATCAATAGGAGTAAATCTTCAGAGCCATTATATAGTTGAAAATTTCTTTAAGTTGTCTTCAAATATGAATTACAGCATGACTGGGTATAGAATTATTAATTCACCCCACAAAACCCTGAATAAGTTGTCGTATATCTCCTGACTTTTAATATTGGATGGAAATGAGAAAAGCTTTATTTTTTTCTTTTGGTAGTGTTATGAGCTGAATTGTGTCCCCCTCAAAATTCATATGTTGAAGTCCTAATACTCAGTACCTCAGAATATGGCTGTATTTGGAGATAGAGTCTTTAAAGAAGTAATTAAGTTAAAATGAGGTTATTGGGGTGGGTCCTAATCCAATATGACTGGTGTCCTTATAGAAGAAGAGATTAGGACACATACACACACAGAGGAAAGACCACGTGAAGGTACAGAGAGAAGACAACCACCTACAAGACCAGGACAGAGGCACAGAAGAAACCAATGCTGCCAACACCTTGATCTTGGACTTCTAGCTTCCAGAACTGTGACAAAATAAAATTCTGTTGTTTAAGCCACCCAGTCTGTGGTCCTTTGTTATAGCAGCCCTAGAAAATTAATACAGGTCAGAATCTTAATTACTTTTGTCTACAACTCTGTAAAGCAATTTGTATGTAACATTATTATTCCAAGTTCCCAATATACGATTGGTGGGTGTTTATGAAACAGTAGTACGAAATACTGCTTTTTCAGAATGTTAATTGGTATTATTTGAAAGAAGAAAATTCATGGTTAAATAATTGTGGAAAACACTAGATTATAGCATAATTTCTTGCAGATGTTAATATGCAATTTTCCATCTTGAATGTCTAAGATGGGGTACTAATTTGTTACTGTTTTCTGAAACCCGCCTCTTTTTTATTTGGAACAGTAATCCAATAAATATACTTTAAGATTTAAAAAAATTACTTTTAATATTTGTTGCAGAATGGGATCTTTCGATTTGTAGATTTTATTTTTCTCTAGATACAAAATGGTTTTTCCCCCTTCCCCTGTATCTATGGCCAATCTAGATTGAAGGTTATTGCTCCTGTCCGAAATGGTCTAATCCTGTCTTCTAAAATACCAATTGGCCGTGAATGCAATTTCATTCCTTTCTATTTCACACTTCTAATCTTCTCTCTTGTCTTTTCATCTCTTTGTCTTTATGCTCTGTGGTCTGGGAGAGTTTCTCAAGATTTCTTTAATCATTGATTTAATTTTATGTAGTGTCGATTTTGCTCTTTTTATTCCTAAAGCTGAAATATATTCAGATATTTTATTTTTAGTTTCCTTACAATAGTTCCTTGTTTCATCCTGCTCTCTTTTACATCTGCCTGCTATTCATTCAGCGTCCCTTTCATCTGAGACTATTTTGTCTTATTTAATATTTCATTCCTCTTTCAGTGTTCACGTTCCTCCGTTTAATAATGAGTACAAGACCTGCTTTCCCCAAAACACTTCTGTTTGCTGCAGTAAATCTTTCAAAAGTTTTTTTTTCATTTTGCTCTTGAGTAGATTTACTTTTCATCTTAGTTTATGATGTGGATTCTCCTTACAGGCTTTGTGGTGAGTGTGTCCATGTGTGCCGTGTATGTATAGGTCCCTTCACGTATATGAGAATGCACATGTGTGTGTTTCTTACGCCCATTGATAATAAGAGGATTCAGGTTAGTTGTTTGCCAATATTTGGGGTGGAAGGACTTTTCTTGATCGCCGTGATTGCTTACTCAAGTGCTGTCAGCATCTACTTTAAGTTATTAAGTCAGAAGACTGACTCTCTTCCTATGTGAATTTCTGGTGTCCAGTTAGTAATTATCTAATAACAATAACTGGTAGTTACTGGGTGATTACTATGTGCTAGGTATTATTCTAAGTGTTTTAGGTAATTTTGCCCATTTAAGCCCCACAAAAACACCTATGGGGAAACTGAGGCACAGAGAGGTTAAGTAACTTTCCCAAGGCAATATAATTATTGAGGAGTCAAGCCTAGGCACTTGACTACTGTGTAATACTATCTCTCATGTGTGTGCTACTGGACTGAGAAGGGGTCTCCCTCTCCCACTGCCTCATCGTCTGACCACACAGAATTATGTCAAATATTCACCAATTATTTGAAAAAATTCTATAATCCTTCTCTTGCTTGGAAAAACTGCGTCTTCAGAGTGCATTGCATACAAATCTGTTCCCATCTCGCAACCTCCCTTCTGCTAAATTCGCATTACAAGAGGACATGCTGCACTGGCTGTGCCTTTCTATGATTGGCTTGGTTTTATTCTTCGAAAATAGTCTCCATGTAGATATAGAAAGAGAGGTTCTGACCGGGATAATGGTGTGTATGGTCCCCTCCAGCTCAGAAAGTATCCTTGGTATATTAGAGAGGTGCATGCAGAATCCTCTCTGTTAAGACATCAAGTTTTTGACACAAGCACACAGTGGGATTCGATGGAAATGTCCCTCTTTGTTCCTGCCTAGCCCTGATAATCTGCCTTAGGGCTCCTTTTCTTTGGTCATGGAAATTCCTCCTGGGGTCATGCAGACTGTGAAGAACATTCCTAGTTACTAGCACTATTGAAACTGTGCTGGTCTTTGTGCATTTGCATAAACACGTAAAAGAGACAGTTTAAACTTATATTTTACATAAAGTAGTGAACCAGTCCACTGTTCTGACCAGACAATTTGGAGGGCCAAGAGTCAGGGTGGAGTGTGGGAGTGAGATCATTGAAGGCAAAGGTCCACAATATAGATGAGATAATTTCAAGGTGAAAAGAAAAATCTGAAACATCAAGTCCAGAGCTGTGTTGGAAAGGAAGAAATTAATTCAAAAAGAAAAACCAGTAATGGCAGTCAGGTAAGAATGAGTCCACAGAACTTAGAATATCCGGGAAGGTTATGATCTACAGAGAATGTGATTCTTACATGGATGTCTTTGGTTATTTTCATGGCTAGAAAGGAGCTATTAAGGCCAAATAATTTAAATTAATTTATTATTAATTATATTAATTATTAATTTATTAAGACCAAAATAATTTGAACAGCACTCCAAGTCCCTTCATCAAAAGCGTCAAGGAGTCTGACTCCAAAGCATCCTAAGAAGAGGGAAATTCTCGGCCAGAATTACTTCTGTGAACTGGATTGAACTAGATTCATTGGACTTTCTCTGAAGTGAATCACGGCATCTTCTGGAGTCTATCACATCTTGTATGAAATATTCAGATTTTCTATTTTGAATGAATGGGCAAATGATTGAAAGGAAGAGTAGACTGTGGAAGATTAGTGAGTAGTAATTAACCATAAAATATATTCAGCTGGACCTGTACAACAGGAGTCACAAGGCTCAGACAGTATGCCCTCAATCACTGAGTAGTTGACTTCTGGCGAAATGGGAGGCTTAGAGAGCTGAACGGTCTCCCCTTTGGCCTGATGCTGATTAGCATAATTCTTGTGCCGATTTTGATCCCTTCACAGTGAATCCTCAGGTTCTACCAGAGAGGCCTGATGATCCATTCAACCTCTGACAGTAACAACTGAAACATAGAATGTTAGTAGGAATCAAAACTACCAGAACCATGAAAGGAACATTTTGAATAGAGAAATGTAGTGAGTTTTGTATATTCTTGGCAATTGTTTGTCAGTGGGATGTATTCTATCATATATACTTTAATTCCCTTCTCTTTCTGACCAGGAGTCTATGAGTGGTGAATAATAAATAGATAAATGTGAATTTGGAGAGTCTAAAACAATGCTTTTAATCCTTGGTTGATGAACACTGGGTCCTAGAAATCAGGTCACTAGGTTACTCTTGGATGTAAAAATTATGGTCAATGAATCACTAAGGGAAGGTATATATATGGCAAATGTCAGTTAGGGGATTAAATGTGTCATCCTCCATTGAAGATCAACCACCACTGGGATAGGTTTATGTTCATGGAAGGTGTTAGAAAAAGAATAAAATCCAGAGCAATCATATTCTGAAAACATTAGAAAATAAAGAGAGGCCACAGAAAGTTCTTAGGCTTCCTGACCTAGTCCTTGATTTAAGTATATGTGTCATACATAGATGGTGGCATAATACAGAGGATGCTCCCAAAATGAAGCCCATAAAATTTCCCAAGGCCTATAATTAATATCATGAATGCGATGAGTGTACTCCAGCCTTCTCACACATATGGACCTGTGTCCCAGGAAGTCTTAAATTGCTACTGCAACTAAACATTTATTTGTAGTTTTGTCAAGACTTTTTAAGCAGCTGCAGGTCAAAATGAATGGTTGAAAATTTCCTAAATGACCTTATCCTAAGGTGAGACTAAGCACACCACCTTCTTGCACTCTGGCTTTGGTAGAAGCAGCTACTCTGGGGTTTGGGCTACTTCCCTGTGAACCTGGAGCTCAAAATCCCTGAGCACAAGCACATATGTAGGTGTACTACATTCCAGCACATGCAATTTTCCAACCTGAGTGATCTCAGCCTTTGTTAGAGTCTTCACAATTACTTTATGGCAGAAACTGCTACCTGTTCACCAAAATAAGTTTTCTATTCTTTCTTAGGCTATAGAACTAGACTACATTTCTAAGCTTTCTTTGCAAAGACGGATGGCCAAATAATAGAGTTTTAAGCAAAGAAATGTAAGCAGAAGTGATGTGTGTCACTTTCTGGCTAGGCCCAGATGAACTGTAGACACTGGAATGTTATATAAACAAGAAATAACTTTCTGTTGCATTGAGACATTGTATGTTGGATCTGTCTGTTACTGCAACATATGCTACACTAAACCACTTTTAATGATGTGCTCAGTTTTTCTCATTTAAATTCAATATTTATCTTATAAGTAGATTATTAACGTTAAATGAGAACATAGATACAACATGGCTGGCATATAATAGGTGCTCAAAGAATTATAGTTATCCTTGATAGTACAATCCTAGAGTGAAAGGAATTCTTAACAACTCACTTGGATAACAAGTAGCTGCCAAATGAAAAAGTTTTAGTCACTTGGGGTGTTAACAGCCTTCATTTTCTTTTCTTTCTTTCTTTTTTTTTTTTTGTGAGGAAGATTAGCCCTTCACTAACATCCACTGCCAATCCTCCTCTTTTTGCTGGGGAAGATTGGCCCTGGGCTATCATCTATGCCCATCTTCCTCTATTTTATGTGGGATGCCACCACAGCATGGTTTGACAAGTGGTGCATTGGTCCGCGCCCGGGATCCAAACCTGTGAACCCCAGGCTGCTGAAGCGGAGCACGTGATCTTAACCACTACACCACCACGCCAGCCCCCAACAACCTTCTAAACTAAACTTTAAGGATGAATCCAAGTGGATAGTGCCCCAAGAAACTTTTCTTTAGTAAACATAGTTGAAATTTTTTTATCACTGTTTTCTCCCATAGAAATTCTGTAAGTCTTCTTATTAACCTCTGGTGGCAGAGTTCTAAATTGCCCCTCAACGACCTCACCTACTTGAATTCCCATCCATGTGCAGTTACTCTCCCCTTGAGCATGGGCTGCATCTGATGACTTGCTTCTAACCAATAGAATATAATAAAAGTGATGGGATGTCACTTCTGTGATCAGGTTACAAAAGATTGTGACTTCCATTTGCTAGCACACTGTCTCTATTGCCTTATTTGGCTTTCATACTCAAAAGAAGCAAGCTGCCATGTTGGAGAGGCCCACAGTACAAGAATTGAGGATATGCTTTGGCCAACAGCCAGTGAGGAACTGAGGCCTTCAGTTCAACCATGTCTGAGGAACTGAATTCCGCCAACAAAGGCCGAATGAACTTGAAAGTGGATCCTTCCCCAGTCAAGGGTTCAGATGAAACTACAGACCCTGTTCTGAGACCTTTGTTGTACTCTTGTGAGAAAGTGTAAGGCAGAGGATCCAGCTAAACTCTGCCCACATTCCTGGTCCCCAGATACTGTGAGATAATAAATGTATATTGAAGTTGCTAAATTTGGGGATAATTTCTTTTGTAGCAACAGATAACATGGGATATTAACAGGCCTCTGGACCCAACTTTATGGATCAATCAAAATGGCTTCTCCTTCAGATAATTTTCTACCTACAATTGAAATGATCGTCTTTCTGTTTTGTTTTGCTTTTCAGAGAATGTGTGTGCATATTTATAACAACATTTATGACATTTTAATGTGTATTATAACTCCTTTCATACCAGATTGGTATTCTATAGTAGAATGTATGCCTCTCAAAGGGAATGATGATATCTTACCCATTTTCTTTGTGTCTTCTGTGGCCCAAAGTATAATAGGTGTTTAATGAACAATATAAATACGAAATAGTGCTCTATCTACTGTTTTGAAAATCTACATTTATAACTGATTTAGAATACTACAAAATTCCTTTCTAATGAAAAATACTTCATTTCTCTCAAATTATGGACAAAGTATTTTCCTTTTGTAATTAAAATTAAATCTATTGTCAAATATGTCATGTACAGTTAATTTTCCAGGATCATTAACTATATATTTGTACAGTTTTACTAAGTTTATCTTTGGAATATTTTTCTAGGAAAATAATTCATTCATAGAACTTTTTCTACTTAGACTCAGCAGATAGTTAATTTAAAGAGCATGATTCAGATTTACTAACTAAATGCAATTTCTTTTTTTTAAATAGTAGCAATATAAGAAGGTTTATAATATAAATATAAATTTTATCAAAGCATGTAGACATATTTAAGGATCTAGCAATCCAGTATCATCAATGTAAACTAAAAGTGAAACCCTAAAAAGTATGGTATATATCCAGAAATAACCAAAAGTAATAAATAATAGAATATATGTGAATGTTTATATATGTATGTTTATGTGTGTGTACGTGTGTGTATATATATATATATATATACATATACATACACACAAGAACATATGTATGAATATATATGAAATATATAAGGTTAGTTAGAAAAATTAAAATGTAGTTTCTAAATAATAATGTGATTCTTTTTTATATTTGCTTTAAATTTTATGTTAAATTTTATTGAAATATTTTTAAAATCATTCATTTTAGTATGCATTTTTGTCAAATTATAATCTTTTATCACTTAATAATAGAGGATAAGAAGACTTTTAAGCACATAAAGATGATGACATTTGGATGGAATTCAGTTGAGCAATAATTTCATCAAATAATATATTTCTTTTCAAAAATACTATTAAAGAAAATATCACAGATGAATTGGACAGAATAGAAAGAAAAATGTCATCTTAAATCATCTGTCCCACCTTACAGGTAACTGCGTATAATTCTACAATTATACAATGTGTTGATATATACTTGAAATGCTTGAAATATGGAAAGGATAAATTTGTCAATACATTGGACAATTATTTTATGACAGATATTCATACTATTTCTATAGACAGAAAAACTGTATAATGATGTATAAATTCTAAAGCAAGGAATTTATAAAAGAAAATGCTAGAAATTATACTACTAAATGAATGATATTCTTCTTCATATTAATTCCCTTGGGAAAGCTCATTTGTAGAAATTTTAGTGTTTCCAGCTTAGATGAGTCTATGTATTGCAATGATGCTGTCACTGTTCAAAACAATTTTGGAATGCCTGTGTTGGTGTTATAAGAGTCATTCAATATGCTCTACAGGAAAATTGGTCTACTTTTGTGAGTAACCAAACCCTCTCATCATTGATAAAATTTTACCAGTATTAAGGCGATTACATAAAAGTTCCATAGGTTCTAAAGGCAATTCCAGAAGATGAGTTGAAATACTATGTTGAACAGTGGCGTAATTGTTGAACTAAAGTGTACAGCCTTCCAAGACAATTGCTTCAAGGAAGATAGAATTGCTTTTTATATTGTATAAATATTGGTATGTTTGCTTAAAACATTCTGACAATATTTCCCAACACTGGTTGCTTGTATAACACTATATGATGGATGTATGGAGGCATGAATATGTTTATTTGGTTATTCTACAGATCAGTTCTATCATACTGTCTCTAATACTTGGCTGAATACTAAATTTGAATATTAATAATAGAAACCATTAGCACAAATCTGAATATAAAAGATTTAAAAATAAAATACCATTTAAAATTATCCCTACAGCTAGAGGAACAGAAAGTGATCTTTAAATGAAGTGTCATAAAAGGCAGTAAAGAAGAGAAAATTTAATATCTTATCTATTCCATTTTAGAGATGAGAAGATCAAGACCTAGAGGAGTTAAGTGATTTGCACAGAGAAAATAAAATCTTTTTATTTAAAAAAATAAAATAAAAATAATAATAACATATAAAATAAAAGTGATCTCTTGGACCACAGGAATAGGAACTAAGTCACTTACGTTCCTATTAGATAACATAAAAAGGGCAAAAGTCAGTGGTAACATTTTGGGGCTTATATATACCAAGTTACTCTAGGATATTGACTTTTTGAGTGTTTTGGTGTTTAGAATATTTTAATATGCTTAGCAAATAGAAGAACTAGCGCAAAATGAAGGAAGCCAAATACTGATTCTTCACATTTTAATAGCTACAACGCTTATTTTTGCAAGCATCAATCATTTCACACTGGACAGTCTGAAGTGACAGCCTTGTCACCAAGCTTTCTTTCTCCAATGCATTCTAAAGTAAGCAGTAAGGTGTTCTTTCTTTTAATGAAATTTTAAGAATCTAACTTTTCCAGTTCCTAAAGACATTCATTAACTCCTCTCAGAACAAGTAAATATGAATAGATATTATTTATATAACAGGAATTCTTAACATATTTTAATTACCTCTTGGATTGCTCTAATCACACATTCTTTCCTTTTTCTGTAAAACACTTTTAATTGACTGGGAACAGAACCAATAACTCAAAGCTTATTAGCAAACATAAATAAGCAATTGCACTAAATGGGAAACTGCAGGATGGCATCCAGTGAGGGTAATAATAGCAATATTGGTTCATGCTCATTTGGGCCCTTGAAGCAAAGACTAACCAAGAATGTCTTATATGGGAAGCTGGGTAGAAAGTGTGTTGTCCTAGATTGAGTTCCTTCCCTTCATTTCCTTTTCTGTTTCTTCTTTTTCCTACTCTTCACTTTGACTTCCTTCCTCTATGTGTGCAACCTGTATTTTCCAGACCAAACCAGCTTGAAGTACAATCAAAAGACACAATTGAAATAATAAGAAAAATGTCATTGCTCTACACTTTTTTCAGTGGAATCCCTGGAACCAGCCCTCTCCCAGGTTCCTTCCTCTATCTTTAATGCTTTCAACAATATAAAATGTTGTATCTTCGTGATTAAGAGCACAGACCGTAGAACTAGCTGCCTGAGTTTAAGTCTGGTTCCAGTCCTTAGTAGACGTGTGGTTTTGGGAAAGTTCTAAACCTCTCTGTCTCAGTCTCCTTATGTATAGAATGATATAATATTAATAATAACAAAAACAATCCTACATCCTAGAATTATTATGAGGATGAGTTAATGCACATAAAGCTCTTAGGATGATGCCTACCACAGAATAAACACCTAAAAATGTTAGCTATTGTTATTATTGTTGACATTTTTTCTATATACTTACACACTCCGAAAGTGTTTCAAGCTTACTTCTATTAGCTTGAGTGTCTCTTTATTTCTGACTGTATCTCTTTTATGACTTTTATTTAAGTTAATATTTCAGTTTCTTACACCCCCCACACAGCATGATCTCTACTACTACATCACATTCAGATTTTTCCCCAGACATCTCATCCACTGGCATTCAGCTAATGAACCTCAACCTGCTTCTTCTTCAAGGTGGTTTCTTCTCCTATCTGGGGCACTGCACAGTGCTTCAGGAGCACAGGAGTTTGAGACACTAGGTCTTAACACTGAGCTGCAACTTACAATATGTTTAGCTACTGTCTCTATCATCAGATTTTTAAGATAAGACATTCACACAAATAGTTTAGTGGGACAGGTGCCTAAATACCTGATTTCTCATTTTGAGCAAGCTGAGTCTAACCATTGCTGAGGCCTTTAAAACAAACAAACAAAAAACAAGTAGAAGGTGTATGCACGCAATGTCAGATCTGCTGATGACTCTTCCAATGTCACTTTTGGGATTTTATATTTCTATCATTGAATAAATTAGATACAATTAGATCATTTTTCCATATGAAAAATAGATTTAAATTTCTCTATATGTATATGGCACAGTACATATCTCAAAGTATAGTACTTCCAATTTTATAATTTTATTTATTTATGTATTTATTTTTTTTCCCCCCAAAGCCCCAGCAGACAGCTGCATGTCACAGCTGCACATCCTTCCAGTTGCTGCATGTGGGACGCGGCCCCAGCATGGCCGGAGAAGCGGTGCGTCGGTGCGCACCCGGGATCCGAACCCCGGGCCGCCAGCAGCGGAACGCGTGCACCCAACCGCCAAGCCACCGGGCCGGCCCAGTACTTCCAATTTTAGTGCCCACTTCCCTCCTTATTTTAGAACTTTGAAATTCAATCCCAACTTTCACTGCGTAGATGTTTGACTATGTGCTTAGTTTTCTCTTTGCAAAGTACAGATAATAATTGATCCTCCCTCATGGAATTGTTGTAAGAGTTAAATAAATTAGTTAAATACATATTAAAGTCTCTGTTATATTGCTGTTAGAACTCCTCAAAACGTTATTTCAGAAGTTCAAGATCTCAATATGGAAAAATATTTTGGAATGCAAGTTTGAAAATTCACATCCATAAGATTTTAAACAGTGACAACCTGTTGAATTTGTAGTGAATTTCCCTACTTACAATTTGGAATGGTCAGATTATTATAGAAAATGAAATAGATACCCAAAGTATGGTATTTGCATACAAGTTTTATTTTAAAAAGTAGTTAAATTTCTTCCATTTGCTTTTATTTTGGAGCTTTGATCCTTGAAAAATATTTTTTAATAACATGTGACAATGAGTTGTTCTTCTGACCTTCATCAATTTATTTTATTATTATAATCTCTAGCTTGTCTATCATCTATACATACACAATGGCATGTACACACATGCGTACATAGAAAGAGCTGCGCTATTTGTTCTATACTACCACTAGCCACAATGACAAATTGTGTAACTGCAGCATTTGCAGTAGATATTTTTTTCCTGTCTTTGTCAAATGTAAATTATTTTCTCTTGCTAGTAGCTTAAGGTTACCACAACAAAAATTTTGAAGAGTCCTGGTTCTAGTTCCTATGTGACTCCACGGTAAAACAATTACAGTTCCTTTTCCGAAAAAAAAAAAACCCTTTCTGGGAAAGTGAAAACACTTATGAATGATAATATGCCTTCCTATTTGTAAAACAAACCCTGAAACTCTCTAAGGCCTGGAGTTCTAGCAATTATTAGATCACAGTTACACTTTGTCAGGACAAAATGTCTTACATCTTTGCTGGAAGAGAGGAAGACCCTAAGATTATAATATATTTGAACAAGAAGGTGCTAACTTTGCATTATTTTCCATTCTTCTTCCTGTCTTTGTCAAGAGGATGGATCCATGCTGTGCTATTCTTTATTCTGGTTGCCACCTTTGTCATGAGAATGAGACGCCAGAATCAGAATGTTTCCTGTGAGATATAATAGCATACTTTCCTACTCTCACCTCTCAGGGTGTTGTATTTAGTTAGGTTAGAGCCTCTGAATCCCTTAGGGCAGCAGCTCAACATTCACCATTCACGCAAGGTGTCCTTTTTGATTGGATTCATTGTAAAAGTATTTGATGTTTTGGTCAGTTCTGCAGGCCTTCTCTGTTTCAAACACACTCCTCAAAAAAAAAGAGCTTTTATCACTATCAGGTCAATCAAATGTATGTTGCAATTTGTGGTATACACAAATACACACATGATTTAATTATTTCTAAAAATCCTATCACTTACAAAGATTTCAATATTCCAATTACACATAGGAATGTAGAACAAGTAGCTGCTATGCTTTTGGGAAAAGATATGTGAGATGGGCAGTTAAAATAAAAGAAGTTCATTCCCTTGAAGATGTATTTATTTCATATTTAGAAAATTGCTATGTTTTAATTTTTATTTTGCTTGGGGGCATATTTTTAAATTAGTCTCTCATCTAGACTAAGATATAAATATTGTATTGTATTTTTAGACCATACTTCTGCCCCAACATGTAAAATGAAACCTGCAGATATATATCCAAGTAACCACCTATTTTTTGGAAATATTAGGATATATGGCGCCAACATGATAAACATCTCTATGCAGTTGCATTTCCCAATATAGACAGAATTTCATACTCATGCAGGGCAAAGGAAGAAGACATAGTAAGAATGAATAATCCTTTTGAATTTGAAAAGTGTACATATAAAGCAAAGAACCATATGAATCTAGTCAATGACACAACTTCCTGTATTATGTATGTGAGAAATATTTTTTGAGTAACTTTAGTCTTGAGCTTTAGTCTTTTTTGTTTTTCCAGAGGAATTGACGTAAAATTGAATTATACGTGATCTTTTTCTAGGATTAAAAACAATATGATTGTTATCAGTTTGGGCCAGATTAGTAAGAAAAACAGAAACCACACTAAGTATTTCAACAGAGAGGTTTTAATGTAGGTGATTAGCGATCTGCCTCTGGCTAACTAGGAAGCAACTAGTCTCTCACTGGCAGTGAAGAACTCCTTGAGTCTTGACCACATCCTCCACTTGGCCACTAGACTAGGCTGTCTCCCCTGTAGCCTTTGTTGCATTGCAACTTCCTACCATGATAACAGTGGCAGCATCCACAGCGGCTCCATTGGCTCACTCGCAAGTCAGTGAGTTCACTAACCCCTTTCTCCTAGGATAGTCAGAGGTATGTGATTCCCTTCATACCTTATAGAAGCCAAGAGAAGCTTACGTGCGCTCAACTTAGGCCCTTCTTCTGTCTAACGATAATGGGTGCAAAGTTTTCCCTCATGCATTTCCTGATGGATGTGGAGCCAACCTAGGAAACAATCTCCTTTTAGATTCCCGAATATGATCATAGAACAAGCTCCTTATTGCCACTTTGAGTCCACTCACTCAGTTTAACTTGCTTCTGAGCTTCTGTCTAGAGAGATCAGAACGGAGATCAGGAAATCAGCACTCACGTTCCACTGGCAGCTTCACCACTTATCTTCCTTCTTCCTTCTCATCCAAATCCCTCAAAGCTTTAAGGGGCAGGCTCCTGCTCTGCTCTAGACCTTCTCTGTGTTGAACTCTATGGTAGAGTTCGCCATGTCTATAGGTCAATATATTCAATGTGTGTAAGCCATTATTTAGAAAAGTATTTATTCCTAGATAAAGCTTTGTTTTAAATATAGTTATCCTACTTTAAAAACATAAAAATATCCTATTATGAAGACCAGAAACTTTTTATTTCTCTGATCTTTCTGCTCTGAAGGTCCTATCTCCCAATCCATAATAAATGGAAGTTTTGTTGTAAATAGAACAAATACTATGTATAAGATGATGAAAAGAAAAAAACATATTGTTGTATTTCCTGTTCAAAAAAACAAGCTTGGTTAAGAGAACTGCGAGATGAATAGGCCGGGGACCTAATGTAAAAGCACTTTCAACTTTATCATCTACTCACTTCCATTAGATGCTGTTTCCCGAGAAAAGTGGGACGAATAGTCACGTTCTGATTTTTGTTGCCTCACAGGCCTGAAGTGATAGAGATTTGAGACACAGTGTGCTTGTGCCTCAAGACTCGAGAATGAATGTGTCTGGCAGAAATTGCAGGCTGGTGAGTTGTGAAGTCATTCTCACATTGAAAATTATTTTTGGATAGCAGTTCTGTAACTCAATGGAGGCAGCTGATCCTTCACTCAAGCTTATATCAGGAAGTTAGAGCCCTTACACAGCAGTTCTGCTAATAGCCAGTGTTAAGTTTAATTGGGAGGTCTTCATACCTTAGGAGGCCTGACGATCCAGTGTTACTCTCATGGCTACCAAGCCTTGCAGTTTAAGGTCACAGCTTCCCAAGCTGTGGGTCAGCCAGTCTCCCCCAGGGCATATGTGGTCTGGGCTAGTTCTAGAGACCAGCTCCAGAAACACTGCCCAGCTTTCTGCAGAGCCGCCAACAATGGTGTCCCAAAGCTACTCAAAGCATAACTACATTGGTATTTTTTTTCTCCAGGACAATTGGGCCTGCTCTTCTCAGATATTTAATCATCTGAGGGACACTATCCAAGTTATGCTTCCAAGAATAGGAAAGATCGTCTAAAGGTAATTTGCTTTTTACATTTACATAACTATAGGAGACCATGAGATGAATTTTTGTCTGAATAAAGAAGAGTAGCCTTCCTTCATAAAAGCTATTCATTTGAAAGTTATGCATATTTCTGTGTGGTTATTGGATTGGTGTCTGTACCTCACTAGCTGTAAACTCCACTAGTGCAGGTGCCTTGTCGTCTGGTTCTCATTGTGTCCCCGGTGTCTAACACAGAACCTGACACAAAAATGGGCTAATAAATATTTGTGGAATTAACAAATGAATAAATCTGTCCCAACATGATGTTTTCTCCTTGCTCTATTGTGAAGTATTTGGTACCATTTCTAGCTAAAGAGGAGAGGAAAAAAACACCAACTTAATCCCTGTGTGGTACTCCTTAAGTTATCTTCCTAAAAATAGATAGCTATCAGACTCAGATTGATTCAACCTATTTTCTTTTTTTGTGTTGTCCTTGTCTGGTTTTGGTATTAGGGTAATGTTGGCTTCATAGAATGAGTTAGGGAGCTTCCCCCCCTCCTCAATTTTTTGGAAGAGTTTGAGAAGGATAGGTATTAAGTCTTCTTTGAATGTTTGGTAGAATTCACCAGGGAAGCCTTCTGGCCCTGGACTTTTATTTTGGGGGAGGTTTTTGATTACTGTTTCGAAATCCTTACTGGTGATTGGTCTATTCAAATTCTCTATTTCTTCTTGATCCAGTTGTGGAAGGTTGTATGATTCTAAGAATTTATTCATTTCTTCCAGATAGTCCAATTTGTTGGCATATAGCTTTTCATAGTATTCTCTTATAATCTTCTGTATTTCTGAGGTGTCCATTGTAATTTCTCCTCTTTCATTTCTGATTTTACTTATTTGAGCCTTCTCTCTTTTTTTCTTGGTGAGTCTAGCTAAAGGTTTGTCAATTTTGTTGATCTTTTCAAAGAATCAGCTCTTGGTTTTATTAATTTTTCTATTGTTTTTTTAGTCTCTATTTCATTTATTTCTGTTCTAATTTTTATTATTTCCCTTCTTCTACTGATTTGGGGCTTTGTTTGTTCTTCTTTTTCCAATTCCTTTAGGTGCATTGTTAGATTGTTTATTTGAGATTTTTCTTGTTTGTTGAGATAGGCCTGTATTGCTATAAACTTCCCTCTTAGAACCGCTTTTGCTGTATCCCATAAATTCTGGCATGTCGTATTTTCGTTTTCATTTGTCTCCAGGTATTTTTTGATTTCTCCTTTGATTTCTTCGTTGACCCAATTGTTATTCAGTTGCATTTTGTCTAATCTCCACGTATTTGTGGCTTTTCTGATTTTCTTCCTATAGTTGATTTCTAGTTTCACACCTTTGTTGTCAGAAAAGATGCTTGGTATTATTTCAATCTTCTTAAATTGATGGAGACTTGTTTTGTGGCCTGATATGTGATCAGTCCTGGAGAAAGTTCCATGTGCATTTGAAAAGAATGTGTATTCTTTGGTTTTTGGATGGAATGTTCTGTGTATATCTACTAGGTGCATCTGTTCTAGTGTGTCATTTAAGGCCAATGTTTCCTTGTTGATCTTCTGTTTCGATGATCTATCCATTGGTGTAAGTGGAGTGTTAAAGTCCCCTACTGTTATTGTGTTACTGTCTATTTTTCTTTTTATGTCTGTTAATAATTGCTTTATATATTTAGGTGCTCCTACATTGGGTGCATAGATATTTACAAGTGTTATATCCTCTTGTTGGATTGTTCCCTTGATCATTATGTAATGCCATTCTTTGTCTCTTTTTACAGTTTTTTTTGTAATGTCTATTTTGTCTGATATGAGCATTGCTACCCCAGCTTTCTTTTCATTGCCATTTGCGTGGAGTATCTTATTCCATCCCTTCACTTTCAGTTTATGAGTGTTTTTAGGTCTGAAGGTCTCTTGTATGCAGCCTCTTTAGGTCTGAGTGTCTTTAGGTTTCTTGTATGCAGCCTATATATGTGTCTTGTTTTTTTATCCAATCAGTCACCCTATGCCTTTTAATTGGAGCATTTAGTCCACTGACATTTAAAGTAGCTATTGATAAGTATGTACTTACTGCCATTTTTTAACTTTTTTTTCTCAGTGTTTTAGTGGGCCTTCTCTGTTCCTTTCTTCTTCTCCTGCTCTCTTCCTTGTGGTTTGATGGCTTTCTTTAGTAATATGTTTGGGTTCCTTTCTCTTAGTTTTTTGTGTATTTATTATAGGTTTCTGTTTTGTGATTACCATGGGGTCCATATACAGTAACCTACATATATAGGAATCTATATTAAGTTGATGGTCTCTTTAGTTTGATCTCTGTCTGAAAGCTCTGCTGTTTAACTCCCCTCCTCCCACATTTTATGTTTTTGATATCACATCTAACCTCTTTTTTGTGCATTTGTATCCATTACCCTCTTATCATGGAAACAGATAATTTTTCCTATTTGTGGTCTTCTCTTTTCCCCTTACATAAGTCCCTTTAGCATTTCTTGTAGTACTGGTTTCTTGGTGACAAACTCCTTTAATTTTTGCTTGTCTGGGAAACTTTTTATCTCTCCTTCCATTTTGAATGATTACCTTGCTGGGTAGAATATTCTTGGCTGTAGGTTTTTTCCTTTTAGCACTTTAAATATATCATGCCACTCTCTTCTGCCTGTAAGCCTGTAAGCTTTCTGCTGAGAAGTCAGCTGATAGCCTTGTGGGGTTTCCTTTGTATGTAATTCATCTTTCTTTTATGGCTTTTAGGATTCTCTCTTTATCTTTAATTCTGGACATTTTAATTATGATGTGTCTTGGTGTGGGCCTCTTTGGGTTTATTTTGTTTGGTGCTCTCTGTACTTTCTGTACCTGGATGTCTGTTTCTTTCCTTAGGTTAGGGAAGTTTTCATCTATTATTTGTTCAAATAGATTCTCTGCCCTTTTGTCTCATTCTTCTTCTGGGACACCTATAACATGGATGTTAGTGCACTTGATGTTGTACAGAGGTCCCTTAGACTGTCCTCACTCTTTTTAATTCTTTTTTCTTTTACCTGTTTGGCTTGAGTGATTTCTTCTATTCTTTTGTCCAGCTCACAGATCCGTTCTTCTGTATCCTCTACTCTGTTTTTGAGTCCCTCTAGTGAATTTTTCATTTCCAGTATTGTATTCTTCATTTTTGATTGGTTCTTTTTTATATCTTCCGTTTCTTTGTTGACGTTCTCACTGAGTTCATCCATTCTTCTCCCCAAATCAGTGAGCATTCTTAACACTCATAGTTTGAACTCTCTGTCAGGTAGGTTGCTCATTTCTGTTTCCCTTAGTTCCTTTTCTGAGGTTTTGTAGTTTTCCCTTTCTTGGAACATATTCCTTTGCCTCCTCATTTTGCTTCTTTCCCTGTGCTTGTGTCTATGTATTAGGTAGGTCAGCTACGTCTCCTGCTCTTGGAGAGTTGACCTTATATAAGTGATACCTTATGACGCCTGGCAGTGTGCTTCCCAAGTTCTGAATGTTCCATATGTGGGCTACATGGGTCCTTCTGTTGTGGTGTGGTTGTTCTCCCTGTAGGTGTCCAGGGAGGCTGAGCTATGCCCCTGGCCAGCTGTTGTAATGCTCAACTGCTTGTAGTTGTTTTGGGCCCTTCAGTCTCTTTACCAGGTGTGGGGAGCCCCAGCACAGTTGGCTGCAAGTTCTAATACCACATTTGTGTTGCAGCATTTGTTTTAAGTGAGTAGGCCCCCAGCGTGGCAGGTTGTTAGTCTCAGGGGCTTACAATTGCTATAAGCCTCCAGCCTTTAGGTCTCTTGTCAGCTCTCTGAGGATTGCAGCTGGGTGGGGCTGGCCTCAGGCATGGGAGCACCCAATTGTTTCAGTCTTTGGAAGGTGGGGCAAACCCCCTATGTGGGTCTTTGAGAAACGCAAGTCTTCTGCAGCTGACAAGCCCTGCCACCCACAGGTCTACACACACAGTCAACACAGTCCTGTCCCGTGTGTGTGCCCTGACCTCCTGAAGTGGACCCAGTCTCTCCAAGGCGGGTACCCTACACTCTCTACCTGCTCCTTGGACCCACTTGCCAGTCTGCGGAGAATCCAGGCAGCTCATTTGGCAGGCCCACAGGTTGCCCCAGGGCTTGTTGTTGGGTGGGGCCAGTCCCTAGGGTAGGCTTCCCATCCTGGCTGAGCTGGATTAAATCAGTGCTCTAGTGGGTAGAGCAGACCCTGGGCTAGCAGGCCCCAGGGAAAGCTCCAATGGCATCTGCCAGTGTCTGTGTCAGCACACCCACATCAGGCCAACAACAATGGCAGCTGCCAATGTCCCAGTCCCTGGAGAGGTCTCACCTCTCACCAAGATGCACTCAGAGCCTATCAGGTGAGTCTCTTTTCATCAAAGCACTGTGCACCTTTCTTTCTGGCGATTTTAGGTTGCTTTCTGAAATGGGTGAATTTGTGAGTGGGCCCTTTAAGAGCTGGTTTTAATTTCTGTGTGAACCAGCTTTTCTGGGGGTACTCCCCAATGTTTTAGTAGCAAGCAAAGTCAGATATTATGCCACTCATCTCAATGGTGCTGGGTCCAAAAAATGCGTATAGCAGGCGTGCTCCCCGGCTCAGGGCCCCGCTCCTCCAGGGAGGGCTGTGGACCTGTGGGCTGCTCCCGGGCGGCCATGAAACTGGTGGCTTGTGAAGGTGGTGTTTTTTCTCTCCAGAAGGGAATTTCTGCATCTTCCACCTCAATTAGGATTGTCGTTTGTTGCAGGAGTTCCTCTTATCCAGTTTTCAGTTCTCTCTCAGGGGTAATTTTTGCACAAGTAGTTGTAAATTGGCTGTGTCCCTGGGAGGAGGTGAGTTCAGAGTCTGCCTACGCTGCCATCTTGACTCCTCTCCCCAACTTAGGATTTTTAAATCAAATAAATTCATCAGTATTTATTACAGTACCTAAAATTGTGTTCTGTAAAACATCAGTTTTCTAGGATTTTGCTAGGTAATATGTAGAAAAATTAATCTAAAGTCAAATGAGTTTAGAGCCAATGGGACAAACAAGTTTCTTTATTGTACTTTTCATAGCCATTGAGGGAGTAATATACTCTGGAATATAGTATACTGGTGTCTCAAACTTATTGGACTAGAGAATTTTATTTTTATAGTAACTTTTTCTAATACTTATGTTCCATGTTGAAAATATTAGATCGGAAGACATTTTTAAATTTCAAACCTAAACTCCAAGAAATAGTGTAAAGCAATTGATTACGATGATATAACAGTAATTTGTACATTTTTAAGGATTCCCCGACGTAAAGGTTTATTTTCAATCAGATTGTGAACCAGAGAGTAATTATGTTTTATTCATCTTTGTCACAAGCATCCTAGCATTTTCTAGTTTTTGGTGCATAGCAAGTGCTCAATAAAAATTTGTTTACTAAAGGAGACAATGAGAGATATATCAAACTAAAGTGTTTGCTATATAGCGAATGCAATAATTATTCTGAATTAGCAATACTTTTTGACTATCTGACACTACTAATGCATGCTGTTGGAAATATGTGTTGTTAAAAGTTAAAAAATTTCTCAAATCAGAAAGAAAAATGCATGTACACATTTCTTCTATAGAAAATGAAAAAGTAGGTAGAATAAATTTATTATACCAAAATGTACTGAGAAGAATCAATTTTTAAAAATCAATGTATGAAAGAATGATAATACAAAATTATGATCAAGAAATAGAATAGGCCTCTCTGAAGATTCTACACTGTTTTGATTTACATAAACCTGATTCTTATTAATAGTAGTATATTTTCCTGTGGAATAATTTTGTAGATTTGGCTTCCTGGTTTTTGTTCAGTTGAATTTACCATGGTGAAATTGGGTGGAATACCATCGTCCATTGGGTGACTGGCAAAATTTCAGAGATTAGGCTGTTATATTCCTTAAATTAGACCCAGGAGCCGTCCACAGTTGGGTAGGAAAACATTTCTACACAGTACTGGGCTAGATCACAGTAATAACTATAATATCCCAATAATCCATGTCTAAAGTGGAGTTAGGAAATGATTATAACAAGAGCTTACTAACTAGTTATTTTTATGAGGTTTGTCCTCAAAAAATGGGGAATATATCTAAACATTCCTAATTTGACTTAATTAGCAGCAACAGGCTCCTAAACATAAGTCTTGGAAGAATTAGCCGAAAGGTCATTCATAAGCTACTGTTTATTTCCTTTGGGGGATTGTAATAAGTAATGAAGATCTCAAGTACCCTATTTGCCTCGGTGAGTTCTTGAGAACAAATGTGGTTGTATGTAAAGGCTTTGGAGTATACAATGCACTACACAAAGGAAAGAAACATTTTTCATTAATTCATCTAGACAATTCTTGGAAATATTATGTTTTTAATATTTACTATTACTTTAATATCAATATTATTAATTTGATATTAATTAATAACAATTAATAATAATAATATATTTAATATTTAAATTATATTTTTTACATTATACTCTGAGGGAAAGGATTATTTACCTGATCTGTTGTCTTTCTCTTAGCCTGAGGGGCCTCTAAAGATTTGACTCTTGGTTGAATTCTCCTGGAAACATGAACACAGGGAATATGTTAGTGTGTGCCAGATGTAAGATAAATAAGAGTCCTGCTGAGGTTGATATATAATGAATGGCACACCTATACTTGGGTGTCTAGACTGTTTATCGAGTAACCTGTAGTTCAAAAGTAATCTGTAATTGATCAGCTGCATCAGAGATGGGATTTAGTTCTGTACCTCTGAGAGGATTATGAGTCTAGCAAGATGAAAAAGCTGATAGAGTCCTGGAGCTAATGGCTTCTGTGAGCTGAGGTGGTCCATACCCACTTGATCTCATCTCCTGTGATCACGCACATCCCTCCTTGGAGAAACTGAGACATTCAGCAGCTGTATCTGGGAGTCATGAGCCCCTGCTCTGTGTTTCCTGTGCATGCCAGGTTGTCTACCCTGCAAGCTTTCTTAGAGGCTGTGTAAAGCCTGTTTTTGGAGGCTGAGTGAAGCCTGTTTTGTCTCATGAGTTTGATGAGCAGTTCAAACCCCAGACCACTATTGTTGGTCAAGCATAGTGAGTATTGTCATATGAAAAAGATCTTAAATATATACTTCTTAAATCTCTCACTTAAAGATTCTGCTGAACTTCTAATATTCTAGGATTTGGTGAAAAAGAGTATAACATTCATGTATTAGTTTCCTAGGACTGCCATAACAAATTACCACAAACTGGGTAGTTTAAAACAACAAAAATTTATTGTCTCCCAGTTCTGGAAGCTAGAAGTCTGAAATCAAGATGTCAGCAGGGCCATGCTCTCTCTTAAGGCTCTAGGGGAGATCCTTCTTTGCATCTTCTTATCTTCTGGTGGTTAAGGATAATCCTTGGCTTTCCTTGGCTTGTAGATGTGTCCCTCCAATCTCTGTCTCCTTCTTCACATGGCATTCTTCTGTGTGTGTGTGTGTGTGTGTGTGTGTGTGTGTGTGTTCAAATACTCCTCTTCTTATAAGGACATCAATCATTGGATTAGGACCCACCCTAATTCAATATGACCTCATCTTAACTTGATTACATCTGCAAAGAACATATTTCTAATATGATCACATTCACAGGTACTAAGGGTTAAGACACAAGCAAATCTTTTTTGGGGAAACAATTATATCCACAACAATGCATCATATAATAGATTTTAGTGACAACCCTTTAACTTTGTTCTTGTCATGGATTGCTTGATACATTTATTCATTCAAAAATATTTATTGAGCTGAGTATTTTTCTAGGTGCTCGGAATAAAGTAGCAAATAAAACAGACATGTGCCCTTACCTTCATGAGAGTAGACAAGAATTATATAAATAATTAAACAGAGAATTTGTCAGATAATGATAAGTATTAGAGAAAATAATAAAGCAAAGTAGAAAGGTCAAGGCGTGCCAGATAGAGACTGCTATTTTACAAAGAGTGGTTGGAGAAGGTCCTACTAATATGACACTCTCTGAATGAGGTAGGAAATCATTAGAGTTGTGAGCAGAAGAATGACGAGATTTGAATTATATTTGAAAAGGATCATGAGGCTTTTATGAGAATAGGCTAGACAAGGGAAAAGAGATTGCAATCAGTAAAGAAGATAAGTACCCTTCCCTGCTCTATCCTGAAAGTGGAAAGAGCAGGTAGGAAGTTATGGGAATTGAATATCTAAAAGATGATAATAGCTTCGAACAAGCTAGTAATGGAGATGATAAAAGTGGTGGGATTCTTATTATGTTCAAAAGATGGAGCCAAAAGGATTTCCAATGGAAAGGATGGCTATAAGATTTTTGATCCAATCAACTCAAAGTATGGAGTTGCCATTTACTAAGACAGCAAGACCATAGGAGCCAAGTGTATGTGTAAGAGTATGTGTGTGTGTTTGTGTAAGAAGATACACTTTCAATTCTTTTTTTTTGGTGAGGAAGATTAGCCCTGAGCTAACATCTGTTGCCAATCCTCCCCTTTTTGCTGAGGAAGACCTGCCCTGGGCAAACATCCATGCCCATCTTCCTCTATTTTATATGGGACGCTGCCACAGCATGGCTTGACAAGCGGTGCGTCAGTCCACACCTGGGATCCAAACCTGCGAACCGGGATCTGAACCTGGGAACCTCGGGCCACCGAAGCAGAGTGTGCGAACTTAACAGCTATGCCACCAGGCCAGGCCCTACACTTTCAATTTTTGACATGCTAGTTTTAAGATGAGTATTAGAAATCCAAATGGAGATATTAATTAAGGATTTGGATACACAAATCTAGACTTCAAGGGAAAGATGAGAGGTTAGAGATATAAATTTTTAAGTCAAAGTAAAATTAAATGGTATTTAAAGCCGTAAAACTGGATGAAAACACCTTCCCTAATAGATCATTTGACAAGTTCTACAGTGTTTGCAAAGTTACATCAGGTATGATTACCACAATATCGAGGGTATTTCTTTCTCTTAACCTTGAAATAATATTTTCTCAAAAAAGAGGCTTTTGTGCTCTGGAGCTATTTACTAAAGTTGATTGCAGGAGGAAATATACTTTATAGGAAGTATTAAAATAGATTAGCCAGTTCACTTTGGGTGATTTGCTTATACCCAGTTAAGCAATGACATGAACTAGCTGACTTATTGAACCCTAATCCACCTCTGTTATACTAATCATTAACTTCTTCTAATTTGAATTCAAGTTCTTTTTTCTCCACTATATTGTCAGGGCGTTTCCCAACCAAAGTGGGCTGTCGGGTTTCTTTCCCATCTTTATTGAACAATCATTTTCAGACAGAGATATGATGTTAAAAAGTACTACTCTTTGTTCCATACTATCGTTTTCAGTATAATTAAAAAATAGGCTAAGTTTCTTACTATTCATTTGCACTGCTTCCTCGCCTTATTCTCAATGCTGAAGTCCTTGTCTGACCTTCTTTTTTATTAAATACACTTGAATGTTATTCATGATTTTCTTCACCAAGGCCAAATTCTCAGTGACCTTATCCATGAACTGTCTCTTGATAAGTAAAGAATATAAGTGCTAACCCAATTCCCATAGTTCAGTGTGTCTTCTTGGTGGTACAATGATTTTTAAAGACAATGTTTACTATTTTTTTCCTTAATGGAAAACACTGAAGGGGATATTTTCAATTTTGAACTTGGATGAAGAAGGTAGGCACACCCTTGGTAGATTAATTACACTCTGAGAAAGAATTTAAAATATAAGAAGCTACGCAGTGTTGATCATCTGTAATTAGGTGTCTGTCCTTAAATTTCACTTTTTGCTTTTAACTATGCTTAATAAAATAGATGAAACAAAAAAAGTCTAGTTTTCTTTAAATAAAAACACACTTAGTTTTCATGCTTCAATCTTTATTACTTTTTCAGTAAATTACACAGTTGCAAATGGAATCTAGAAATAGTTAACAAAATGTCATCATCTGGTTCTGAACTATGTTGATGTTTAGGATAACATTGCCTATCAAATTTATATTCAAATAGGAAAATCTTATCACATTAAAGTATTATTTATATATTCATATACTCCTTCCTTCAGGCAAAGAATCCAGCCTTTCTTTACAGATGGATCTAGCAATAAAACATAAAAACAAACACAGAGAAAGGAATTGAAATGTCACATAGGAACTAGTGGCATGTATCATTTCTCCTTTCTTCTCAAAAACTCCTACATATTGTATCTTCAAGAATATTCTTGGAACTTAATAATTCAGAATGATTATTAAAAAAAATGATAAAATAAAAATAATAAAGTAGTGGTAAAATAACCACATCTAATTTTTTTAACCTCAAAGGTTTTAAACATTAAAGAATTCTAAATATCCTGGGCTTATCTTTTATGTGTAGTGTTTGATAATCACCAAAATGCCAACAAAAAATGTTGTCAGAAAAAAGATATTATTATGGTTACAGTGAAGATTTCTTATTCTTGTTCTATTAAGTGACATGTTACCCATTACTTCGGAGTCTGTATTATTAATAGTGTCTCTGTTAGTCACTGAGATAAAAGGAACACTTCAAAAGAGGCCTCATATAAGAAAGTGAGATGAAAAACATGGAAAAATTGTAAATAAAAAGAAGAGAAGGAGAAGATAGAAAGTGGGTGGATAATATTGACTAGAAGCAGGAGAAAGAAAAAGAAAGAAAAGAATAGAAAGGCTAAAAAAAATCTTGAAATTGAGATTAAAGCTTCCCCAGTCCTCTCTTCCTCACAGTAATATATGCCACTGAAATCCATAGCATCTCATTACCTTGAGGCCTTAATCCTAGTCTTTTCTAGATATTTGTTTTGCTTTTATCTCCCTTTTGCAAGCATCTGATATGCTTTTTATGCTTATAGATCCCTGTTGAACTTAGCCATGTTTTGTAATAGAAGGCAGAATGTCAAGCTTCTGAAGGATCTATTACCTTTCTAAGACATCTTGATTTTCATGAGCTTCAAAACATTTCCGGGTGGTTGATTTTTGCAACATCGTTTGATAACACTTTTAAATAGTGCAGTGTGTTTGTGTTATCAGTGCTGGATGCTGCTATTTGTTGGGAGGCAGTAGGTCTTATGCCCAGTAAATGGTGATGGTACCTGGTGTCTTGTCCTGGTCCTTGAAATGATGTCTGACTCAGGGTCCTTAAGAATCTACTGGCCTATTATTGGTTTATTTCTAAAATTATTTTAACACTTTAAAATCAAGCCAGTATATGCACTCTATTATAAAAGTCAAATTGTGCTAAAAGACTTATAACAATAATAACAAAAAGCCAGCCCCCTGCCATCTTCTCCTAGTCCTACTTCCCAGAGACAATCACTTTCAAGTCTTTTAGGTCTAATATCTAGTATTTAAGTCCAGATGTCTAACTAATATGTGTAGACTGCTATTTCTTGATTAATCAACTTAATAACAATTTGCTCCCCACAAAGGATATAAGGATTTTTATTTTTACACCTTTTTTTCTTCTCCCATCCTCCAAATGAAGTTCTATTTCAATTTTTTATACACCTTTTATTTTTAAATTATTTTAGGTTTACAGAAGAGCTACAAATACAGTTTAATTCATGTACTAACCGGAATTCTCATATATCCTTCACCCTACTTCCCCTGATGTTTTGATCTTACATAACCATAGTCAAACCTAAGAAATTAACATGGGTACAATACTATTAAATAAACTACCGACTTTATTCCGATTTCACCAGTTTTCATACTAATGTTCTTTTTCTGTTCCAGGATCCAGTTTAGGGTACCACATCGCATTTAGTAGTCATATGCCCTTAATCTCCTCTAGTTGGTGACATTTTCCTAGTTTTCATTGTTTTTCATGACCTTAATACTTTTGGAGAATACTGATCAAATGTTTCATGATTATATTCAGGTAATGGATTTTCTTCAGTATAATCAATGAAAAGCACCAGACACTGGTGAATGCTAAAATCAGTGAATAAAACTTTAAGAAGAAATGGGATATTTGCATAGCCCCAAAGCATCTCCCTCCAAATATATATTAATCACTGTGGTGATTTTAGCATATTTCCATAAATTATTTGATACACCTCTCTCTAGGAAATGGAGCTCAATTCCCTTCCCATTGAGTTTGGGTTGACTTTGGTGATTCATTGCTAATAAATAGAGCATAGAAAGGGAAAAATAGTAAGTTTACAATGCAAAAATTTGGCCGATACCACCTTAACTAAGTAATCAAAGTTAACATCCCCGGTAATAACTCATGCTGACGTCATATCCTCTCTATTATGATACGACGAGAAGAGCCCCGGAACTAAGGGAAATGTGAAAAAAAATAAGACATGTTTTCTAAGTTAAAAGATCCTATAATTTCCTTGAAGACCATATGCATAGATATTTTTTTAAAAGAGAGAGAATCACAGACAATGTTTTACCCAAAGTCAGTTTTAAGATACAGACATTCAGGGCTACCAGAGCTCAAAGAAGATCGAAACACGAATAAACAGCAACCTTCTCCTCGTTTACCCAACCTTACCTGAAACACTTCTGGTTGTGGTGGTCTTAATAATTTGTCTAATTAAGAGTTCTCAGTGGCATTGTGTATGCATTCTAGTTTTAAGATTGTATGTTAATATATGCATATGTATGTTGATACAGCCAAAGTTCTTATATGTGAAGGTTTTATTTTTTTAATTTATTAAAAGCAGTTGATTAAAAATCATATATAATAAAGGTCCATTCCAAAGACCTTCAGTCACTAAAAAATAATTTAAAGCATGGGACACGTGAGTTGGTTTATCTTACAAAAGTTCTGCCTTGGTGTTTCTAGTGTAGGAGCCTGAGGTTTCTCTGCTGGAAGAGAAGGCATGTCCCAAAACTGAGCAGGGTGCACACTTGATGAAAACTAGGCAATTACTCACAGATCTAGACACAACCATCAGTGGCCCAGAGGCCAAGCTGATAGTTAAGGCCCAAAGAGTCTTCTGTTTCTTATGTATCTGAAGACTCTCATGTTTTATTTATTGTGGTTGGAATATGGATTATATTGCCCTTTCAATGTGTGTTACTTTGAAATGATGAGATTAAGATAATACACTGGATTTTACAATCTTCCATTTTCAAGCCCATTTTTCAGGCTTAGAAACTAGGAAGAAATGACGAAAGAGCTGATGCTCAGTGGCAGCTCTGCATCAGAAAGGATTCAGAGGACACTGCCCACTCCAAGGACAGATTGTCCTCTTACAGGCCATAGGTAAACTGAAGAAAAGCAAAATTTGTGGCAGGGAAAGAGAAATAGGGAGGAGAGACATGTCAGAGATTTACTTCAAGTTCTTTCATCGCAGGTGTAAGTGGCTGCTTATGAGAAAGCTTTTATGTCCAGTCCGTCTAACCATACGCATTACGAGCTCCATGTTGCCCCCAAATTTGCCTATGTACAAATAATCTCGTATCATGATAGATATACGAGAAAGAACATTCTTGGGCGATCATCATATATTAATCATTTCCATGATTTTAATGTGGGTAAAATGGAAGTTAGTCTTGGAACATACTGCTGCAATCTCCAGCTCCCAGAGTGACCTTTGCTGGGTGATGCGGCATCCTGAGAGTGCCAGCTCCTCATGGGCAGGGCAGTCATTTTCTCTTTCTTCATCAGAATGAAGTCTTTTCACTTTATTAGAGAAGAATTTTTGTATTCTACCAGAATGAGTTCAATTTACAATTAATGTTTAGTAACTAATTCGTGCACATTTTAATCATTTGCCCTAAAATATATTCCACTAGATAACGAAACAGTAGTTTTTGTCCTTCAAGCATCACCTCTTCATAACCTGCCTCTTGGCCTTCGAGAAAGGGCTGTAAATGGAAGGGGGAGTCTCCTCATTTAATTTGATACATCAAGTCATCATCAAAATATTTATTTCCTGATCTTCCCACACAGAAGGCGACTAAAGGTTAATAAGAATGCAAGGGGAAAATAATTAAGGATGAAAATATATACAATAAAATGCAAAACAAATCAGAATAAATAAAGTTTAGTGTGACTGTTAGGTTAAGGTGTCTTGATACTCACTCCAGTCATAAAGTGTTGTGGGGTTTTTTTATCTTTTGTGAAGGGCAGAAGAAACCTGATATGTACAGTGAATCTATTTCTTGTTGACACACCTAGGAAATAATTTTAAGAAAAAAATGATGAAAACAGTAACTAATTTCTTCAAAAGTTCCTAGAATCCCTTGCCTTTACCTGTGGGCAATGTCATAGGCAGATAAGACTTTGCTATCATTTTCATCATATTTCTTTTTTAAAATTATTTCCTAGATTTCTTTTTTTTTTTAAGTCTAGGTCTGTTTATAAGGTCAAGGAATCGAATACAACAGTGGCCAAAGACATGATAGAAATCTACTTCTTTTTTGCATGAAATAGTCTAGAGATGGGTAACCTAGAGTGTGCAGAGCAGCCTCATGAAATACTCAGGGACTCAGAATCTAGATTGCTTTTAACCATCATCTTCAGCTTGTGGCTTCTACATTCTAGTTCTCAACATAGCTGCTTAAGTTCCAGCCTTCTGAATTATACTGCATTCCAGCCAGTAGGAAAGAGGCAGGCAGCTGGAAAAGGGCATGACTCCTCCCTGTGAGAAGAATTCATGGAAGTCAGAAAAAACATTTTCACTGAGTTCTATTGGTCAAAATGTATTCATCTCTAACTACAAGAGAGGGCTGGCTATTTAGTCTTTTAGCTATGGTCCAGCTAAAAATCAGGCATTGCAGTTAATTGGCAAAGAGGAAAGGGAGAACAGATATTGAGGGACAACTTACGCTCTCTAATGTGCTAAGGCTATTAGTGTGATGGAGAGGATATTATGTGGTAGGAAGAATGTATTTACGTAGAGTGCAATTGTTGCAAGAAAAAGTTCAGGTGACGTGTATATTGTGCTTCCATCTATCAGGTTACTGTATACAAAATTTACAAGATATGGGTAGGTAGCAGTACTGATTTTATTGAAAATTATGAAATTCAATCAGTATCTATACAAATTGAGATAAACTAAAAATTCAATAACCCTGATAAAAGTAGATTAAAACATATCAGCCCCCTTAATTTTCTGCAAATTATAATGACCTGGAATAGTTTCCCCACCAATGCCAACCTTGGATATTGACAATCTTGAAAAATAATTAAAAATTAGATGAAATTCAGATTTGATGTGGATCTCACCTGAGAACAAAATAATTCTAGTTTTAAACTATTCTTCAAAGGGAAAAAATAAAGAAATGCCATCCATAAAGGAATGTGTCTTTTTGTTTCTTTTGTGAAGTTTCTTGGACATCAAACGAGCTTTTCCGAGCATCCTGAATAATTGAGTGTAGATTAATAAAAACATATAAGTTATTGCCCTCAAAGTGCAGAGGCTTAAAAAAGAAAAAAACTGAGCAAAATAGATGTGATATTTGTCAAAAAACAAAATGTTTTTTAAATGCTCCCTTTGGGAAGTATGTTGCTTTGCTTCATCTACTGCCTCATGCTTGCACTCATATCAAACGTCTATGGAGCACCTTTGATTAGTGAGGCTCTTTCCCAGGAAGTGGGGACTGCAGCTGAGGAGACATGGGATTTATAATCCAGCAGGAGGACAAAGCCTAAATAAGTAATTAACTGCAGCTGTAATTAATTACAAAAGAGACATGTAGAGTGCAAAGAGAGCATATGAAAATATGTAACAATGTAAAAAATTTAGGAAAGAAAAAAACCCACTGATTAGGAACAGCATGAAGCTGATGAAATGAGTGTATTTACAATCATGAGCTCATTGTAGACTTTATGTTTAAGCCAAAGAAACTATATGAAAAGTGAAAATAATAAAGTAATGGCATTTGCAACAGTGAAAAACTTTCAATGATTTTGATAGTCAAAATCATATTTTTTTTCTCTTTGTAAGACTCAGTATAAGTTTTTAAGTAAGTCTCCGGACAGTATTTTACTTTGGTAATGAACGCAATATGGAGAAATCGCTGCTTTGACAGATAGTTTATCAGGCATCAACCAAACTTATAAACCTAAGTCATAAGTGGAATAATATAGTGATGGTCTTTAAGGAGAGAGAATGTAGGGAGGAAAGGGATCTATAGTGTTTCATGGACTGCTAAGTTACCAGAGACGAAGGCTGAGATAACATTCAGCTTTGCATTTATAACAACTCACCAAAAATGTAACGTTTTGTTGATCTTGATCTCAGGCTATTTAAAATAAATGAATAGGATTAAAAACTTTATACAAAATGAATTTTACTTATTTTATATTACATGCAGTCTGTTTTTCTTTGTTTCTCTCCTACTCTCCAAACTATCATTATTACTAGACTCTAGTGTGGTAACACATCAAGGTAATAATGTTATTAATAAGAATATATCTGGGATGATTTGCCAGCTTTTACTTCAGAAACTGAAATACTTTGGGCGTAGAAACCAATTGTAATTATTGGTGCTGCCCTATTTAACACATATAAAAGATTCATATAATGACACAGTGGGAAAATAAAAAGGAGATTGAACCCCGGACATAAAACAAGAATCTGAGAAGAAATAGAAGAATCCTCAGAGTTGTGAAAGGAACTAGACAATTAACTCAATGTCAAAGAAGATGCCATTTGTAAAGCCAGTCTCAGACTGTGAATGCCCAGTGTGTGTAGGGAGGAGAGGAGAGTGTTACAGATACAGGAGGGTAGCCATGTAGGGCCATCAATGCCAGCTGCAAATTCCAAGGGGTACCATTCGCATAGACCAGGATGTATGCAGCCATACTTTCCACAGTCTTTCCTGGTGTCCTCAAGCCTATCAGTTATTAATGTCAGAGGCAGCTCCCTGCTTTGAGATCTCCAGAGAGAGGCAGGAAAGGAGTGCAACAAAACAAGTACAGCAGATGCTAAGAGTTCCAAAAGCACTAAATACCATTCTTCCAACATAGATTCTAGTGATAAACTCAAGGCTGACTTTAGGTTGTGCAGCTCAGTCTTATAACTAGGACACAATCTCTCCTTCTTAAGTGAAACTTTCCATAATAGGCGATGGTTTTTACTGGAGAACACTAGAGAACATAAGTTTGAATCTTTGTCAAAAGCTCAGTTGTAAGAAGTACAGCTGTAAAAAATTGAAGAACTGAGTTCTACCCACCAACATTTCACCAGTCAGAGGTCTGTGTACTGGAATCTTATTATTTGGCTCTTGGGTGAACACGGCTTTTATTACACCACAAGTCAACATTTAAGGACATGACAAACAGCCAAGAAGAATTTGTTGCTCCCACTGGTAGAGAAATTTTTGGAGCTCAATGAAAAGAAAACTCCCAGTTTCAGATTCACAAAATATTCTGCTGCTCATGAAAGATCGAATTGCATTTATTTTATAGACAGTGGGAAACTTAAGCTCATCCCATTCCTCTCTTTGCATTGGCTTCTGGGAAGCTCGGTGCTCCATTTGTCATCCACCTCTAGCAAACGTAGAGGCCAGAAGAAATCCATTTTTACATTCTAGTCGAGCCTACAGCTTTACTGATATGTTACCTTTATTTTTCCTTTGCTCCAATTTCCTCAACCATTTGTAAAGCCCTTTTGCAATGTATTTTTGTCAATTATTCAAACACTGTCAGTGATCAGGGTGAAATACAAATAAATTCACGATTAAAGAGGTGTAGGACTTCTCTGTAAATAGGCTAAATACAATAGCTCAAACTCAAAGACTAGTTCACATCCTAGGATCCATTGGAAGGAAAAGATCATTATCCATCTCATTTAATATGTTAGATGTTTTCTTCCATATATAAATGATGTAATAATAAACTTTACATGCATGCACAGTTCCACAACATCCTATCACAACTCTAAATTGCGAAACTCCCTGAAAACATTTTCTTTTCTGTTTCGCAGCTAGTTTGGTACCAAACATGACCTGAATTGACACAAAACTAAAGTTCTTAGTTGATCCTGAGCAGTGTGAACATTCTTACGTTTCTCTGAGCAATAGAATGTGTTTGATTACTGGGTGCTGTTCCAGACCCTGTGCTATGGAAATTTATGGTTGATGCTCACTATTCCCTTTACAAAATTGGAAAAATTATGACTTCTAATACAGTATAATTTTGGATAAGGAGTTGTGGGCTTGTCCACACAAATGGAATATTATCTGTGAAGTTTCTGAAGACCACTCTTGTCACATGTCTAACACGATTTGAGGGGGTGTTACCTTCTCCCTTACTTTTAAGTCATGATGGTTTTTGATAAGCAAAAGAGAGACCTCAAACTTTTTTCAACTTTCAGGGTAAGTTGTTATCTAGTTCTACAGCTTTAAGACCACTTACCATTCAGTACCCCAAAAAACATTATACTTAACTTCTCACTCTGAGAATACGTGCCCTTTGCTTCTGCTTCAGTCATGAGATATCTGGCCCAATGCAACCCAAACAGTCTAGTCAAATACAGACCAGAAAGCAATACCAATATAATCACAAGCCATAAAGCAGAGGTCCTTTTGTGATAAATTAGAAATATCCCACCAGTGCCACCAACAACTAGTTTTTTGAGAAATTACATTAATTTATAAGGAAACTTAAAGGGATGTGATGCAAGTTATTAAATTAGGAAAGGGTAACTTTTAAGAAGTGAGGTGCCAAATTCAAAATTCTACCATACGGGAGAAGGATTTAATTTTCATAATGGAGATACAACTTTCATTTTTAAAAAACTTAAAAAAGTTTAAGCAATTATATTCATGAGACACTGTGCACAGCATTTTATGTTTTCACACATCTAGCTAGCCATTGTTGTATCTTTGATAAAGGTGTGTCATGAATGACGTAGGTTCCTGACTCCTGAATAAAATATTTTACTATTGTCTGGTCTAGGAAGATCATGGAATATGACGTGGAGGGGAGGGAAATATATTTTGAAAGAAGAGAAACAAATAAGTGTCTGGTACTCCCAGAGATTGTATCCGGTATACAGTTAAGTAGAGCTTGGGAGGCACTGGGAAAAAATGTAGCTCATGTGATTTTACGTATGTGTCGCCAGCTAAAGCCCAGGGAGGGTACACTATCATAGATGCTCCAGGTTGTCTCACTCAGGCCGTATTCCCAAATCCCTACTCCCGCATCCTCTGTTACCATGAGGCTGGCAAGTTAGGTGCTTGACTTTTGAGCCTTTCTTGCAGCTAGAGGTACACATGGGACTCAGTTCTGGCTAATGAGAGGTTTAAGTGGAAGTCTGTTTGGGAAGACTTCTCTTTCTAAATAAAAGAACAAGCTTCCTAAGGAGAAGTCCTTCACCCTCCAGACTTGTATTTCACTTGAACTTGGATGTGATTCCTGAATGTGTAGTAGGAATGTTGTGACCAAAAGAATCACAGAAATGCTGGCCACCTGCCACTTTCCTCCATAAACTCCTCTTTGTTTAAATTTTTGGTCAGTTATTCAGTTTCTTGAAGCCCAAGCTATTCCTAATTAACAGGTATGTCATTTTATCTTTCTTCTTTTCCCCAAACAGTATTATGCCTTAAGTAAAGTTTCAGAAGTATGTGATGCTAACGATTATATGATTTCATATCGGCAATTCTCATATTCCCGTGAACTGTGTGCAGCTCCTATATTTTTGTTTTAGACACGATAGACAGTTCCCCTTTCCCCAGACATGCCAGAGCCATCCACTCTTCTGTGTCTTTGCTTAATGCTGTTGCTTCTGCTGGAAACCTTCTCAGTCCTTCTAAACTATTGTCCCCACTGTAAAGTCTTTTCTGCTTCTCTAAGGACCCTCGGTGCTCTGTGCATCTCTTCCTGTGTATCCCATTGTCACTCTATTTGTACCTTTATTATAGTATTGATTCCTTGTTTTGCAGTCATGTTTACATATGTATTTCCACCGTTAAACTGTGAGCTATTAGAGGTCAGGAATCATGTCATATGTTCACACACACAAGTACTCAGTAAATATTTTGTTGTTTAATTAAGTTGATTAATTTCTTCCTTCTTTGAACTCCCTGAAACTTTATTCTTACCTCTCTTTGGAACATGTCATTTACTTTTCTTATTCCATAACTCAGTAGTGGGATACTTGGAGGCAAGAATTCTGTCTTACTCATCTTTGCATCTTGCACATATTTCTAAGCTAAATTCATATTTGATGAATTGAATTGGACTGTTAATAGTTAATACATTAAGCATATCTCAATCATCATGTTAATTGCTACTTCCCCTCCGGGGGGGTGGGGGATGAGGGGTGAACTGTAACTATCCAGTTCACTGAAGGAGTTTAAAAAAATCTCTCCTATTTAAGTTACAAGTGAAAAATTAATTTGCAAAAAAAGGGAAACCCAGATCCCACATTCCCTAATTCAGAAGTGTTTGAAGGATATAACAGAAGAATCTGTTTTCAAGAACTTTCTGGTTTCCCCTCTCTAGTAGTCAATCCAATTCAAGTGCAATTTAATAAGTTAATTGCAATATATGATTGACAGAGGCAGGGGACAATGTCTGATGTGAGGACTTATACACTATAAAAAATTATGATAATAACTAAGGATTCTATTATTTCATTAAGGACTCTATGTCTTGGCTGATGCACAGCAAGACTTTCTCAGAATCTACCTTAGAAGTGATTGATATCAAGCCTGTATGCATCCATTATGTCACCAAACCAGAAATGGAGAGAATGTTGATCCAGATCAGTTTGAACCTTAACTCTTGTGAGCCTAAAGGTCTAAGATGGAAACAGTATCACATGAAAATCTGGTTGAAGCTATCACTTATCCTGCCAGATTTATTTAGGAACTTAAGCATAAGAAGGTAATAAGCAATCATGAAATTCACTAGATAAAATAAAACTGATAAAAAAAGCAGTTTTCAAGATAAGTAAACCAAAAAAAGGGAGGAAAAGGAGGAGAGGAAGTGAAGGAGAATTTTCATTGTGTAACAAAAATGAATTCAGAATAATGAAAGATTTAAGAAAACTCATAAATATAATTTTTAAAAAGAGTTGTCTTTTTGGAATCCAAGAGGCTTTAGTTTTAACTATTTTGTTTCTGAAATAAGAAATTAAAATGAAGCTATGAAGAATGCATTTATATCTAATTTCCAAATGTCAGATAATAATTATTTGATAGTTTAAACCTTTAATAAATGTTATTTTTTAAAAAATTAAACTTATATTTATTATTTGAATATTTAGGAGCTTTAAAGCAATATTTCTAAAGTGATTTTTCCTGCATATTAATTTTCAATAAAACATTAAATGGTGGAATACCTCTTAAATTTTAACATTTTATAAAGAGTTTAAGAAAACATTATTGAATGTAACACAATTGAGCAATATAAAAAGATTTTCAACATGTTAAAGTATTTTTTCATTAAAATAAAAGGAAAAAAATCATATTGAGTGGTACTTAAATGCGAAAATGAATAGTTGTATCAAAAACTTTGCGAAATAACTCATCCTTCATTATGCAGCGAGATAGTTGCCTGCACATCTAACCTAAACATTTACAGTAACTGATTTATTCACCATTGAAAATCAACTCTATTGAAGTTGAGATAATTTCTCTGCGTTAGGAAAATGAATAAATTAAAAGTGTGCTTCAGCAATTTAGTCCTCCTAAGCAGAAATTCTGTAAGCTCGAGAGAAGATGTCAAAACCTGCTGATAGCTAACAGAGTCAACTCTAAGTTTGTGTATCCCGGTCCACTCTACCTTTCCATCAGGCAGTACATGTGGAAATAGAAAAGCAGCTCTCTAATTAATCAAAGTCAGATGTGCCTGAACGCCTGGAGTTGCTGCTGATCCTTGTCCCAGCTTCTCCCATGTTCTCGCTCTATGTTTTTACCTTGAAAACTTCTGCTCTGAGCTGGGAATGCCTGAAGGGTTTGCACGGTAAGTCAATGTGAAATTATCTCAGCAGGAAGAAGTTGCTTTTCAGCTTAAATGATTTAAGGCAGCAATTTTTCACACTCTCAAACTCTGACAAACGCCCAGATTGCCTCTCATGTCTGACTTCAAAATATTCAAAGAAAAGCTATTTTTATTAAAAACACTCTAGAGAAAATTGTATGTCACTTGTTCTCTGATATAACTTCATTTCTCCTGACAGTGACAATTTTTACCTCAGTACAATTTCTTTATTTTTTCCAAAGCTAATTCTGCTTAATATTGGTATTTATATAAACTTATATCAACTTGTCTCTGTGAAATATTCAAGGGTGTCAGGTAAATGTTGCTCACTGTCATTCATCTTCTTTGGGTGTTCAAAATGATCAATCGATTTAAAACTACACTTAGTTACTTTGGATATTATTGTTTTATTTGTAAGAGAGAACTTAACAACTGTTAAAACCCTTCATTTGACAAACCTGTGTCTGCAAACTGCAAGGAATTCCAAACATGATGGCACGTGTCTGTAGCAAAAGATCGTAAAAGTTTACCTTAATAAATCTATTTGTTCTATGCCTTTAAATAAAGCAGGTAATACAGTGCATGTTTTGTCTTATGCTGCTTGTATGTTAATAAGATTACGGTGGATGTCATATTGCACTGAAACATCACATTTGCTTTATTATGAATACTGGCAGTGCAGAAACATCACATTATAATCACTTCAAAAAAGAAATATATTCTGCATATTTTCATATGTGTTTATAATTCCACTAAACCTCAGCAGAATCAAACTCAGTAGGGACAAGAATGACAGAAGGTTTCATGTTTCAGAGCCTGCTGAAATCCTGCTGCATTGATATATAGCAGAATGCTTAATATGTATAAGGTTACTTGCGGCCTGTGACCTCAAAGCATATCTTCTGGCCTTATCACATTTCCATGTGAAAAAGTAACCACTGGCATGTGAATGTTTTACAAATAATTTGGAGCCTTTTTAAAGGGTTAATTTTAATTTGAACTGTGAGAGCCTTAAGTAAAGTGTTTATAAAGGTAATGTGAGCAGTAACCATTATCCAGGTACTGTAGCCATGGAGCAAACTCCTTTTTAAATAAATATATGTGCCAATTTCCTACAAGTATACCTTTTATGTTCCACTAAATGTTTCATTTCTAAATACAACTGGATCATTTTTATTTCATTTATATCTGTTACAAAGAAATCAAGGAAAGAATTACCTTGCAGCCTTCTTCTATACACAGAGCTGGGGTCAGGTCAAAGGAAGCACATCAAATACAGCAGAGAAGTACGTTTCATAAATTTCAATGTTATGACAATGCCATACACAGCTCCTACACCGACACCCCACATGAGAAATTGTCATCTTTTCCTGTCTTTGACTTGCAGCCTGTTTTCTGTTTGGACATAACAACTACTTTAGTTTCGCTTAGCTTTCTTGAGTTTTATTTACCATAGTTATTAGTTCACTGAAGGGAAAGATGATGTAGGTCTTAAGACAAACTAAAACATAACAATCTGTGTATTTCTCAATATCAATGCATTTTTAAGATAATTTGTAGAAATATGATGAAATCTGCGAATAGTCGATAGCTTAACCTAAACAATGGTTCAAAAGCCAAAACTTGACGGGTAAAACAACTTTGTGTGCACGCACACGCACACATACAGACACAGGCAAATGCACATGCACACATACACACACAAGATTGCCTCTCAGAAGGGTTTAAACAGCTTGTTACGCATTAAAATTTACTTGGCATTTTAAAAAAATAGGAGTATTATTAAAAATTTGCATGCTAAGTATATTATTTCTTTTGCATTTTCAAAAGAAGCCATGCTGTAGTATTGTTTAAGATTTTTATTTTTAATAAAAGCAAAAACATTGTTAAATTCAAAATATGTTATATTCATGAATTGGTTAATTAAATGCTTTGTTTCTATTTTGCAATATATCCATACAAGTGGGAAGAAAGTATAGGATTTGCTTTCTGACTAAAATATTTACAACTTTATCTCATTGTATATTTTAACTGTGTTTTGGGAAAATAGCAATTATTTATCTGATATATAATTATCTTAGACAAACACCAATGAGATTGTTATTGACGCAAAGTAATATCTCAAATTAAGCTTTAGAATTTAATAAAATTTCAAAATGATGCCATTCTATGATATTATTTAGAAAATTATATTATGTGCAAAAACAATTTAACTTAAGATCTTACAAGAAATATTTCCAATTGCTCATTAAAATAAATATTTTACTCTCTATAAAGGGCTATATAAATGATAATACATTATACACATATGTGAATTAAATGAAATTATATTTGTATTTATTATCTATTTATATATAATAGCATTATATTGGTTGTTTTACCAAAACCATTCAGTGAAGTATATTTAATATTTTTTGTTTCAATTCTTTTAAAAATAAAATAATGGTTTATTACTTAAATTTTTTTCATCCTTAGTGTTTGAGTGTACCACATTTGAATAATTGTTTATGGAATATTTAAAATATGTAATGTTTTAGTAAAAATTGGAAATTGGATGAAACACGTGCACACGCAGCCCTTACATTTAGGTTAAGAAATAATTCAGCAACACCACTTTAAGTAATTCTTAGAGTCTACCTTTGTCCCTGAGTCTAGTCTAAACATTTTTGTAATACAAAAAAAAAATTATCTGGACTTTTTCAATGTGATCTTGCCCAGAAATCAAGGAAAGTGATAAAAGCTGGAAGAGAGAGTATGCATTAGTGAATATTTATATTGGCAAGACCTGAAAATTTTATAAAAGTAAAACAAACGCAGAGGTTCTTATTTCTGAAAGGAAATCAGTCTCACTGAATTTCTTTCATGAAACCGTTATTGCCAAAATGATATAAATCTCTATTGATATCCCCGACAAATTAACTTGAAATGCTGGTGATGCCAAGGAGCTGCATTAGGGTTTTGTTTTGCTGTTTGCTTTTTCCAAATCACCATATAAATCCTTAGTGAAACAATTATTCTTAAAACAATCAAGACAATATATCTCTATAAAGGAGAAAATCGATTTAACAACAAAACTAGATTTATCTCTATTGATCAAGAGGCGTTCAGTGTAATTTTAGTGAATTATGCTTGGCTTTCATTTCCTAGCAGAAATTTTTCAGTGATGCTCGAAAGGCAGATTGCAAACCACTGCATAATCTTTTACATGCTATTTACCTGCTATCTTAATGACTGCTTAAAAAAAACAAACGTATACAGGACACTGAACCAAATATTTATTTTCTATTAATGTGAAACAGTATTACTATTGTGTGTGACTTAGTTAATAGTACTTACCTAGGAACCTGATGTCATTTTTTTCAATTCATTAGTAAAGAAGTCAGGTCTCTATAAAAGGATTCAGTGTTAAAGAAACAAATCCAAGTTCATCTTATGAGAACAGAATTAGAAAGATTAAGAAGATGATTTTTTCTTCTTAAATAGGAGTAATTCTTAAAGACATTATTAACACTTTCGTATCTGAAACTTCTCAAACGAGGGGGAAACAAAAAAAGAATTGGAGACAGATTAAGAAAAATTTAGTTATGCTGTATGCCTTATAAATTGTGTATATCATTTTGAGAGAAATAGAAAAAGATGAATGTTCTGAAAATATGGTATTTGTTGTTGTTCACTTAAATACCTGGGTGAATGAATCATATTGACTTATGTCTCTTTCAACAGTAACAAAAATACTCTATCTAAATGTATTTTGTCAATGTTTCTCAGGATATTTCTTGCTATGAAATATTGCACATTTTTCCCTTCTGCTGGAAGCATCAGAAAATTTTATAAATAAAGCAGTCCTTATTTAGAAAAAGGATAATTAAGGAATTCATATTTATGTAAGAAGTATAAACAAAGAATATACCTAAACATATAGTTGGAATATATTTCTTTGTAAATCTTAAATTGCATTTTAATAAATAAAATAATGTTATTGTTCAATCAGTAGATAATAATTGCCTTTTCTTATTTTATAAATAATAATTTATACTTTTATTGTAAATAATGTAAATAATATGCTTGCTAAATCAAATGGATGATAATACATGGTTAAGTTACCAATGTAAAAAACTAACTCATTTTACTATTTTTAAAATTTGGATTCACAAATTCAGGTCAGTTAAGTTGTTGTGGACATGTATTCTTAATAAAATCTATGTTGCTGTTCAAAAAAATCTAAAGTAACTTTTGTTTTGTTACATTAGTGATAACTCAATTGCTATGTTTCACCACACTTAAAGACATTGGTGTTGTTTTGTGCATTCATGCAAAGGAGTGTTGATATTGGAAACTGCAATATTCAATTCTAACTAAATTTATAAAAAGCTTTATTGACAAATAATATTCGAACATCAAAGCAAAACAGTATATGAAATATAAGAAAAGAAAAATTTTAATTCCTAACATTGAAGTAATATTCTAGTATAATATGCAATAGTCATCCTTTTTAAACCATCCACTATTAAAGGAAAATATAGAATTAAATTAGTTTAAATATTAAATATGATATATAAAAATATTTCTATTGAAAATTGATCTTTACCAGTCACCTAGACTAGAAAAAAGTACTTTAAAATTGATCCACAGATCTAGGCAAATTATAATCACATTTATAACTTGTAACTCTTTGTTTCAAATCTAATAACCCTAATATGATGTATTTTAGTATCTATTATTATAATATTGAACTATAACTTCCAAATTGGGCAACTAAAACTTTTAGTAATATGATTTTCAATTAGTTTTCATATAATATGTATAGCTAATCTAGGATATCATATTTTAGTGACTATTTTCCTATTATATGCATATAATCTTATGATTTTATAGTAAGATAAGCTTTATCAAATGTAAGTAAACTAAACTACTTGTATATGTTATGTTTCTTTGAAAAATATTAAAAACATCTAGAGCTTTTTATGAAAGAGGTAGTTCTTAAACTGAATTTTAATAACCCAATAAAATAATGTTATTGTTCAATAGGTAATAATTGCCTTTCTATAAACTCAAAAATATTGTTTAGAGTGATTAATATACAATGCTCCATTATGCATCTGGGAGTGTTGATGCATAATTTTTAGTTCTAATGTTATTATGTAATTGAGAGAACATGTTCATTTGCTCTAATAACTACTAAGATGCACTTAATAAAATGAAATGTAATAATACTCGTAATTTAATCTATTCATGGAAGTAATTTTAAAAGTCTACCACTCTCCTTAATGCGGATGACATTCATAATTTATAAAGTGTTGTGATGCAGAATTGACAATGCCATTGTTTTTTACACTTTGAGATGATTCTGCAGCCTTCATATCATCTGCATACCAACCTCAGGATTATCAAGGGCAAACAAAAGATAATTAACACCAGAAATAGGCAAATGCAGGAGCTACTGACTGAGGGTTCTCATTTAATGCGAGACTTCTGAAAACCAGAATATGAAATATTTTTTCAGAGACAAGCTTTTCTATAGTTATTTCAATATTCCATTCTTTATATAAACCTTCCCCTCCCACCCCAGTTTGTAGAGGTAACTTATATGATAACATGGTTCTCAAGGTGGTGAAGTCATCGTTTATAACAGAGTTAGCAAAAGTCATTTTTTAAAGAGTGAATTTCAGATTATATATTTTATAATAGTAGTTTCTTTAATACCAGTTATAACCATGGATTTATTTATAATGTGTGTATAAGAATAGAAAATAAACTACTGCCATAATAACTTCTATCATGCTTTCACTTTTACTAACTGGGTACAATAAAAAGGAATTTTATACAATTTAACAGACTATTTTAATCTTAGTCAAAGTTTATATAACATTATATACAGATATTATAATATGTTTAAATGATGGTTCCAATTCATCAAAACCTTATATTTATTCATATGAAATTATAGTAGTGGCAGAGAATATGCTATGTTAACCTTGATTATATCACTCTCTTACTGCTTAAGTGAAATTATTTATATCTTCCCAACTAAGTACCCTTTAACTTTTCATAAATCATTACTATTAGTGTGATTCACATATATGTGTGTTTTCACTCTACAATACAACATAGGGCAATCATTAAATATCTTAAAAACTGATCTTCTAAAGTTCTGAAATAATAATTATAAAATTATGTTTGAGATAAAGTGACGCAGTTCATAAATTCATATGTTAAAGACTTCTTTAAATGTTAGGCGTCTCTGATAAAGTATCATGTTATTAACAATTTTAGCTAAAGGGGGTAAGTATGTGACAAGTTTCAGAGTTTACAATCATAAAAGAATCATGTTGGATCGTGGCTTTTTGTCACATGGACTTTTCTATAACATGGATATGATCAGTTTAAGTCTTCTGGAAATAATTATGCATTGTGGAGCTCTGATGTAATACAGTTGCCAGTTTGTTTCCCAAACATCACCATTAAGTGGATATTCCATAAAACCTCTCCATTGGCAACATGATTGTGAGAATACTTTATTTCCTTTTAAATTAAGTTTTTTTTTTTTTTTCTGGTTTTAGTACAAACTATCCACACAACTTTCAAAAGGGGTCAAAAGAGATTAAATGTCATATTTAGTTTAACTCAATTCTACATAGAACCTGGGTTAATTGTGCTATATGATTACATTTTAAAATATCGAGTCATTGTCTATAAAAGAGTACACAGTTAAAAATAAAATAAAATAAATCCCTCTTATGCAACATGATTGTTAAAAGAAACATTTTAGTCATATCTCCAACTTCTTCTTTCCCCTAGCTTCTTCCCTCCCCATACATTTTTCCTGTTGTCATGTCCAAAGGCCCCATCTCTGATTTTCTATGTACTCAATACATTTTCTCACACGTTCCATTCAATGCCACAACAAAGCCAATCTTCAGTTACCGTCTAATGTCCTGGTACTCTCTCCTAAAATTTGGGCGTAATAGATATTTTTATCTGAATGTGCTCCCAAATGAACACGTGTAAAACATTTATCATTTCTTTCCATTTTACCACAGTCTAACCATTGACATAAGCCAAGAATCTAGGAGTCATCCTAGATTTCTTCCTTCTTTAATCAATCAAAAAGTCCTACTATTCTATATTATAATCATCCTTGAGATGTCTTCTCTTCGCTTTATTCCTATGGCCACTTATTTAGTATAGGCCATCACTATTTCTCACTTCCTAATTGTTTTTTGATTTCCAATTTCAAACCTTTCCCACCAATCCTCTAAATCAGAAGTCAGCAAAGTTTTTTGTAAAGGGCCAAATAGTAAATATTTCAGGCTACAGATCCATACAGTATCCGCTGCAACTATTCAACTCTGTGGATGTAGCAGGAAAGCAGCCATCAACACTTATAAAAAGATGGATGTGGCTGTGTTCCAATAAAACTTTATTTACAAAAAAGACAATGGATGGATTTGGCAGGTGGGCTGTAGTTTACTGCTCTAAATTGCTCCCGGAGTAAAATTTCTAAATGACAAGTCAGATCCCATTGCTAGCTTATTTATTCATTGCTTTTCATCATCTGCATAAAAAAAAAAATCCAACCTCCTTAGCATAATATAAAAGAATCTTCATGATATTGTTTCTGTTTTTCATTGCCACCCCCCACTCTGTACCCACACACTCTATATTTTTTCATTCCCATCAATTTGTAGTTGCTCAAATCATCATTCTGTTTATCTTTGTTTCTTTGCACAAACTATACTTATTATGGGATAAAGAAATGCCCTTTATTCTCTTGCTACTGCATTTTTTTTTTCTTGGTGAGGAAGACTGACTTTGACCTAACATCTGTTGCCAATCTTCCTCTTTTTGCTGAGGAAGATTGGCCCTGGGCTAATATCTGTGCCCATCTTCCTCTATTTTATGTGGGACACCTGCCACAGCATGGCTTGATAAGCAGTGCGTCGGTCCACGCCTGGGATCCAAACCTGTGAACCCCGGGCTGCCAAAGCAGAGCGTGCGAACTTAACCACTATGCCACTGGGCCAGTCCCCTTGCTGTTGCTTTTTTACTCATTAGGACAAGAACCATGTTTTATTCACCTTTGTATGCTCAGTGTCTGGTCCAATGCGTGCAAATAGTTTGTTGAATGACTAATTGATTGAATAAACACATACACATGTGATTTTATAAAGTATATGGATTTTTAAGAGCTACTTTTATTTCAGCACTCAAATTTATTAAAAGTCCCTTCTCAACTATTTAGTCAGGAACAATAGTTTACACGTTAGGTTTCGACAATGGCCATTCCACTAAAAACCAGAAATGCTCTTTTTCCCATTAATGTAGAAGGATCTACCCTTGATATTTAGATGACTGAGATTACAAAAGTAAAAGACAAAAAATTAAGGAAGGGGGAGAAGGGAGCCATTTTACAAACTGTCAAGCTATGAGTTTTGGTGTCACTTCTGCCCCTCTAAATAAATAACGTGTGTGTGTGTACACATAAAGAGAAATGTATCTATATATTCTGTACACATTTACCGCGAATGCTTTATAGATTTTCCAAAGGCTAATAAGAAATTATAAATGTAATGTTAAAACAGCACATTACTTGACCTTCTTTTGAAGACAAAAATGTTATTTCAGATACTTAGTGTTACGGGTCAATGGTTATAAAGTTAAGTCATAGAATTATAGATGTGAGAAAGTGCCGGGTAATATAGAATTCTAGGGAAATGAACAATCAAAGGCTGAAAGTAGACTATCCTGGGCATATTACAAGTACACCAACCCCTGTGTTAACTGATTTGCTCTAAAATGTTCTTAATAAGGAGCAACCATAGTGTTTCCTTTGCATATAATTCTAGATAATGTTAGTTAATAATTTAGTGATTAAGATCTATGATATGAAATCTTCATTAAAGAACATATGCTAAATTATTGTCAGAAAATTCCTTCACACTTGAGCAAAATGCAAAATTCTTCATTAATATATAAAATATACTATTGTTAACTGATATTTTTTTAAAATACTTTAAGTAATTTCTTATTAGTAATGTATACATGTTTACTTAAAACATTATTATATGGAGATCTATTAATAATTTTAAAGACTCGTAGATGTAGCTTATGTAGCCCAAGCAGATTGACTCTTATTGGTGTTTTTTTAAGATAATCACTGATTCCATTGCTTGATCATTTGTCTGACTATATCAAATAAATTCAACTACTCTTTTAATCTTGTACTGATAAACATTAGTCTAAGTCAAAGCACGTAGCAAGGCACATAACTGGTTTAACCATTTTTACTAAAATGACTTCTAATTGTACTGATTTGAGGAATGGAAGTATTTAACTAAAACTAAAGCTGCAGTCTTCTTGATTTACCTGAAAAATTTTCAGTCAAGAAGATTTTAATTATATACATATATTAGTTATCCTTGAAAAAGGCATCGTGGCAGTTAAAAATGGCCACACGTTCTTTGACACACCTCCTATCAAGAGGTGGGATCTATTTTCTCTCTCCTAGAATCTGGCCTGGTCTGTGACTGCTTTGATCAAGAGAGTGTGTTAGAAGTGATGCCATCTCTTTAAGAGGTCTGGCAGCTCTCTCTTGGTTTCTTGGAGCCCCAAGCTTATCAAGTAAGAAGTCCAACTTCATGTAAGCAGTCCATGCTGCGGAGACCATGTGGAGAGGCAATGGAACTACGTAGAAAAAGAGAGAGATCCTGCTGAGCTCAGCCCTCCAGACACCCTGGTCAAGGTACTAGGGAGGTAAATAAAGCTGTGTGGGGCCTTCCAAACCAGACCAGCGCCTAGCAAAATACTACCAAGTGACCTCAGCTGATGCCAATGGAGCAGGAGAACTGCTCAGCTGAGACCTAAAAATTTGTGAGCCACATAATCATGAGATATGATAAAATAATATTTTGGACTAACATGTTATATAGCAATAGATAATATAAAACAGGCATTTAAGCACCTCAAATAAACAAATCATAATTTATAAGTAATAGGTGAAATTATAGGATTTAATACTATAAAATGACATTTATCCATACAATTTGTACAATAAATAGCTTTATCTTAATCCAAAGCAATCTCATTTCTCTATTTTAAGAAGTCAAAGAACTTGCACGAATAATAGTTATTTGCATGATCTTTTTACTCAAAATGAGGATCTTTACCAAAATTAAGTTTAATATATTTTATTATCTAGAGCTTTGTCTTATAAGCATTTGGTGTAGATTATTTTATTCAACTAATTCATATATCCCCCTAAGTTAGGCAGGGCCAGTATCATTATTCCCATTACAGATATGGGAAAATAGGGACATGTAAAGGAGATGACTTGCTTCAGATCACCCAGCGAAGTGAGCAAACCAATGCTAGAATCCAAATTTTCGGAATCCATATACACTTCTCTTTTATTTTTTATTTTATTTTATTTTTTGTGAGGAAGATCAGCCCTGAGCTAACATCCATGCCAATTCTCCTCTTTTTGCTGAGGAAGACCGGCCCTGAGCTAACATCTATTGCCAATCCTCCTCCTTTTTTTTTTTCCTTTTTTCCCCCCAAAGCCCCAGTAGATAGCTGTATGTCATAGCTGCACATCCTTCTAGTTGCTGTATGTGGGACGCTGCCGCAGCATGGCCGGAGAAGCGGTGCGTTGGTGCACACCCAGATCTGAAGCCAGGGCGTGGGCACTTAACTGCTAAGCCACAGGGTGGGCCCCCTACACTTCTCTTTTAATTTCATCTACTTTTGTCTCTGATATCAGGCAGCCTGCAAATGAAACTTCTATGCCAACACATTGTGTAAAGTCTGACACATCTCTCAGGAGATGCATCAAAGAGTTTCCTTAATAAATTGATTCACGAGATACCATCTTATAGTGAAAGGAATTTTCTGTCTAGTCAGAGGACACTTTTTGTTTATATTATTTTGACACTGACATATTAACATATAGGACTGTTCTAAGAATGTAATTATTAGAGATTTTGGAATAGTAACTTAGTGTCTATAAACAAGGCATTTACGTTTTATTTCTTTGTTTACAAAGTGTGAATTTCAGGATGCCAGAAATTGGGCCTAATTTTCCCCACTAATTTTCTTTAAAACACATTTTCATATTTATATGCACAAAAATCAACTGACATGAATTAGTCAGCGACTGAAACAGGTTGTTTTAGTATTACAGACCTAAACTATAAAGTCATATCATCCTCCAATTTTCTTCTTGGGTTCTTTTCATTTTTTTTCCTGTAAATTTCCTCCTAATATCCCTAATTATTCCCACTGTACCAATATTTTTAGAAAATGATATTCTTTCTCATTGTTCACGTTCCTTAAATATCAGTAAATTATTATCTCTGCCTCTAAGCACTGCTTCACCATGTTCTATCAAGTGAGATCCTGGAAGCTTTCTTCATTAATTACTGTCACCTTTTCTCTTAATCGTTCTGAATTTTTGAAACTTTCTTTAATTTGCCTTCTCAAATTGGGATGCCTAAAATTAAACATGCTATTCAGAGCGTTTTTTCATTGTAGCCTATTTCATCTCCTTACAATATTAATCACAAGATTATTTACCTTTTCTAAGGTTTTCATTTTCAATCATGTACTAGTTAAGATGCATTCAAAATAATTTAAATACCATCGTTGAAGTACAAGCCTACAATTTCATTAACTCTCTGAATGATAAATCTTACAGTGTGCTAAGACATTAGTAAAGTGAATGTTTATGCAACAAAGAATGGGAAAGATTTCTAAGAAAGCTGAGAAATACCTTACTTGAAGTTTTCTGAAATGAAAATTTATGAATTGCTGGACAAAAGATTGCATGTCAGACCATTGGCCTATTTCAATCCTAGAGAAGTCATTTTTTATTTAAATATTTCCAAAAAGGCTGATTGCCTTAGGACAGTTGCTTATGTGTGTTACCGGGAAACATAAACATTTTAAAAGAACTCGAACTTAACTCTTTCTTGTATATATGAATGCATGTGTGTTTGTGTAATGTACATAATTTTTGCTCTGCTCAAGATAATAAAAAGCAAAATAGTGGCCCTAACTCTGAATAATATTACAAACAGGAACAAATATAAATGCAATTTTCTAGCTAGTAATAAAGGCAAGAAATACTTCTAGCCATCTTCCCATTAAATTTTGTATCTGTACACTTTGTCACTTGGCCACTGTAAATCTGTTTCTTTAATTTTAAGAATTCAAAGATTGAAATGCTGTTAAATATTTGGAAGATGTTGAGAAGGTAGACAGCCTTTAACTAATAGTGGGCAGAATGGATGAGCATTCCATTTTCTACAAAAATAATGTTTCAAAATATTCTGCCTACACAAAATGTTTTCTTGCTTAAACGTTTTTTTAGACTATTTTGCATTTTTTGTGTTTTTTTTTTTGAAATGCCTTCCTTTTTTTGGGATAGATTTCATTTTGATAAGCAGTCACTATTATCAGAAACAAAACTACTGAAGAATAGAGAAAGAGAAATTAGAAAAGAATTCCTTATAAAACTATGAAGATATGTTACAAAAATGAAAAGCAGCATGTATTAGACCATAGGCCAATTAATTTGACTAGAAAACAAGTTCTCCTTTCTTTGATTCACTGACTCTCATATATGATTGTGGGCCTGTGTGAGGAGGTGAAGTGGCCCCTGGTGAACTGGTAGTCCTATTTGTTCAGTCCTGGCTCTCATTCAACTTATCAGTAGTTATGTTGATCAGCATGAAAATAGATTCTGGGTATGAAGTCAAAAGAATGAGGAAATATGAAGAACACCTCATAGGGAATAAATTTCATGGGGATAGTGATTTTGTAAGAGTGAAAGTTAACGCTTATTGAGTATCATTAACTGATTAAGCTCTGTGGTAAGTACTTTCTGTGTACTAACTCATTTAATTGTCGTAACAACCCTAACTATTATCATTCTCATTTTATAGATGAAGGAACTGAGACACAGAGAAGTTAAGTAACATTCTACTGTTGAACCGCTAATAATGGGTGTAGCTCGTAATTGAACCCAGGGAGTCCGGCTTCAGTCTGCTCAAATTACTCTGGTGATTTTCAAACTTCACATGGCATCAGAATCGCTTGGAGGACTTGTTAAAACACAGATTTCTAGGCTCCATCTCCAGAGTTTCTGATTCAGTATGTCTGGAGAAAGGACCAAAACTTTATATTTCTAACAAGTCCCCAGGTAATTCTGATGCCTCTGGTTCAGAGATCACACTTGAGAGCCACCACATTATACTATACTGCCTCCTAGGAATTATTCTTTTTTGTGTGTGTGGAAGATTGGCCCTGAGCTAACATCTACTGCTAATCTTCCTCTTTTTGCTTGAGGAAGATTGTCCCTGAACTAACAACCGTGCCAATCTTCCTCCACTTTATATGTGGGACTCCACGACAGCAAGGGCCCATCAGCGGTGTGTTGGTCCCCGCCCAGGATCCGAACCCATGAACCCTGGGCCGCTGAAGCAGAGTATGGGAACCCAACCACTATGCCACTATGCCAGCCCCAGGAATTATTCTTGTCAAGCCAGATAGCATATAATTCTAGGTTCTATGAAATTTTGCTTTAAGGGATTTAAATGTTTACTTTGATCAAAGCAAATAGTAGATCAACTTGCAGTAATGGTGTGTTATAATTAACAGTTAGGACAGGCAAGCAGGCACAAATTCATTCATTCAATAATCATTTATTTAATTGCCAATCATGGGTTGAGGGGCTTGAAATACAACGATGGAAAATTTATTGACCTTGCTCCCAAGAATTTCGCTTTCAGAAGACACATAAACTAACAATTCAACAATAGTGTGATGAGTATCGCAGTGGCGAGGCAAGGGGATGTGGATTGAAAGGGTCAGAAAAAGTTTCACAAGGGAGAGTTTTTGAATTAAAGTGTGAACAGACGTTAACAGTGGTACATGTTCTAGTGAACAGGGCATATGCAAAATTACAGAGATGAGAATGGGCACATTGAGTATTGGAAATTATTAAGAATCTGGTTGACTGCAGCTCAGGGTTGGAGCAGATGGGTAGGAGGCTGAGTAAAAGATTAACATGAATATGTATAAATGTATTAAAGCATGCTGCTTTTCTGGACTTTGGATGAGAAGTCAGTGAGAGCTTTCAAGCAAGAGGTAGAATCCATGGTGCTTTCTAGGAAGGTAATTGGCAAATGCAGAGTTAACAGTGATAACCTAGAAGTTGTTTGGAGGACAGTTTAGAGCAAGGAATCTTAGAGGTAAGGAGGCCGGTGCAGGCAGGAAAGGCTGTCGGACTGATCCAAGATAATGGCCGTGGGGTTGAATAGAAAAGAGTAGATTAGACAAATAAATAAACCATACCTGAATGACGCTGTTTTAAGGGTTTATGCATTTTAACTCAATACTCGGAAGAAGCCTATGGATCAGGTAGTATTTTTTTCTCTGTAATCCAGACAACAAAACTGAAGCACAGGGAAACAAGGTCATTTACCCAAAGTCACATTGCTCGTGGCAGAACCAGGCTTTGAACCTGGGCATTCTGCCTTCAGAGTTCACCTTCAAACCAGGGCTTGCAATGGAATGGATATGGAAAGTAAGGAAAAGAGAGGGTGTTTAGAGTACTTCCTACACCTAGCACATATTTAGGCCAGTGAATATGTCACAATATCCAGTAGTTATAGCCTAGCCAACTAATCCATTCAAGTGATGATCTAATGGCATTAATAGGAGACCATCTGTCCATTTCAATGGGTTTCCTTTATTATGACTCTAAGGCTGGAGTGATGCAGTGCCTAGCAGAGGCTGAGACAGACATCTTCCTAGTGCCCTTATCATGCTGGCACAGAGACAGCACGTCTTCCTCCGGCCTGCCACGCTAAGGTTACAGTTCTGATGACAACTACTAGGTTAACGCTAGGCTCGCAGCCCTGCTTCAAATTTTGTTCAGTCAACGTTTACCAACGGCTTGTTCTTTATTAGACATTTTGCTGGGTGATAGGGGTATAGAAATGAAATAGATATAGTCCTGGCTTGAGAGAATCAACTGTGTATGCATCTGTTTCCTTATAATGTGGTGCTGTGTAGCTGATGTATAGGGTGCTACCAAAAATTAGCAGGATAAGGATCACACAACACTCTGGAAATATGGCCACAGCCCCAAACTTCTCATTACTTCCCCAACAAATAACTATGGCTCCTCTCCGTCTTTCACAGTGAAGAAGAATAAAATGAAATTGAGTAAGAAGGCACAGAGTAAGAGGGAAAGAAAGGGGGGGACTCTTCATTGCACTTTCTCCAGCCTGGTGGACTTCGGTATCAACGTGGAGTCACAAGCTCTTCCCTAGGTAATAAACTAGATCAGTGTGGTAGGAACAATATTAAGGCATTTCCAAAACTAAAGTCTGTTTGTTAAAAAGACTTACCCTTCTTG